>NW_028261396.1:3308757-3466257 GCF_051295495.1 Thamnophis sirtalis
GCATGTTTAGTATGAATCCACAGAGGAAAAGGTCATCTTCTTTCTCGTGTATTATTGCTGAGCCCATTTTGAAAATAATTTGGGCGAAGCACTTTGGAACTCACATGAGCATAAGCAGAGCACTTTTATACAGAAGCCTGAAAAAAGACATGGATGCTTTAATTAGTAGCAAAAAGATGGTACACTGGTACCATATTCTCAAACCTTTCTTCTGAATTATTTTCAGAGGGTGCATTTCTTTTTCTTCTTCTTCTTCTTCTTCTTCTTCTTCTTCTTCTTCTTCTTCTTCTTCTTCTTCTTCTTCTTCTTCTTCTTCTTCTTCATCTCTTCCTCCTCCTCCTGCTCCTGCTCCTCCTTCTTTTTCTTGTTCTTCTTATTCTTGTTCTTGTTCTTCTTGTTCTTGTTGTTCTTGTTCTTCTTGTTCTTGTTCTTGTTGTTCTTGTTCTTCTTCTTCTTCATCTCTTCCTCCTCCTCCTCCTCCTCCTGCTCCTCCTCCTTCTTTTTCTTGTTCTTCTTGTTGTTCTTGTTCTTGTTCTTGTTCTTGTTCTTGTTCTTGTTCTTGTTCTTCTTCTTCTTCTTCTTCTTCTTCTTCTTCTTCTTCTTCTTCTTCTTCTTCTTCATCTCTTCCTCCTCCTCCTCCTGCTCCTGCTCCTCCTTCTTTTTCTTGTTCTTCTTGTTCTTCTTGTTCTTGTTCTTGTTGTTCTTGTTGTTCTTGTTCTTGTTCTTGTTCTTCTTGTTCTTGTTCTTCTTCTTCTTCTTCTTCTTCATCATCTCTTCCTCCTCCTCCTCCTCCTCCTCCTCCTGCTCCTCCTCCTTCTTTTTCTTGTTCTTCTTGTTGTTCTTGTTCTTGTTCTTGTTCTTGTTCTTGTTGTTGTTGTTGTTGTTGTTGTTGTTGTTGTTCTTCTTCTTCTTCTTCTTCTTCTTCTTCTTCTTCTTCTTCTTCTTCTTCTTCTTCTTCTCCTCCTCTTCCTCCTGCTCCTGCTCCTGCTCCTGCTCCTGCTCCTGCTCCTGCTCCTGCTCCTGCTCCTGCTCCTGCTCCTGCTCCTGCTCCTGCTCCTGCTCCTGCTCCTGCTCCTGCTCCTCCTCCTCCTCCTCCTCCTCCTCCTCCTCCTCCTCCTCCTCCTCCTCCTCCTCCTCCTCCTCCTCCATTAACATGTATATAAAACCCAGTAGGGATCAGTTCAAATTCAATACATGGTATTGTTGCAAGTTTTACATTTTGGGGATTTTTAAGATTCACCCACATGGGTTGCCTTTCTAAGCTTTTCTACTATGTAGAGTTTTGTCCACAATTATCTTCAATGCATGCTTCTTTTGATGCAGTGCCTAATATAAGCATTTTAAAAAACCCAAGTATTGTAGCGGTAATGAATGAATCACTTATTATTATTTATGCTGCAACATGGCAGATTTCCCCCCATCTTTGACTCCAAAGCACTTTATAACAACTCTGTGATGTAGTAACTGACTCAGCATGGAAGAATAACATGTTTAGTATCATTAAATGAATCACAGTTGGAGGAAAGTAACTATTCTTATAGTCAAAAGAGGGAAAATGTTGGGAAACTGGACCAGTCATTTTAGCATTGATACTGAAAAGGTTTTAGAGCAGATCAGAGGTGGGTTCCTACCAGTTCGCACCTATTCGGTAGAACCGATTCGTCAAATCTACCGAACCGGTTAGAAGAGGTTCCACCAGTGGACCCGGAAAGCAGGCCACACCTACAGCACGCACACCTACACACCACACCTAATCTTGGAAGAGTTGATCTCATTGAATATCAGTCAGCAGTGAAGCATGACTGTTATCCAGGGAATGCAATTTTAGACCGCACTAATGGAAATATGGTAATTATCCCACTTTATTTTGCATTGCTCAGATCCCACCTAAACATCACTAAAAATACCCAGAAAGTGAAATAGGTAAGGGAAAAGCGTTGAGGATGAGCAGAAGACTATAAACCTCCCAAGAAGGAAATGGTTTCGCTGGGAGAAGTATACCCAAGGGTATTATGATAGCACTTGAGAAATGCACTATGGGAGTTACGTACAAGATGGCTGTTCTGTTTTCGATTGCCCCAGACTGCAGGCCACGATGTGAATCTTCTGTTTACAGAAAGGCGAATTCCAGTGGAATGTTGAGACAAAGTACTTCAGTAAAAGTAATTATTAATTATGGAGTGATAAACCTTGATAGCAGTGACACTGCCTCTGAAGACCATCTGCTGGGAGACTCTGGTGGATTTCCTCATGCAATTGATTGACCACCGTGAGGACAGACGGTTGGGCTAGATGGATGAGGGCTTCGGTCCAGCAGGCACTGCTTATATTCTTACGTTCCACTCATCGGATGAGGTGGGACAGACGCTTTCGTCTGGATTCCTGCGCTGAACAGGAGGTTGGATTTAATGGCCTGCCACAATGGCATCTGCATCCCCTTGGATTCTATGACCACGGGTGAATTTTAGCCTAGATGCCCTCGGATTTAGAGTACCATCATTCCACACTTGCAGTATTGCTTTATTATTTAACATGAGGGATACATACGGAGAGTGAATTCTATCAGTCTGTAAGAACAGATGATAGGAAAGGCAATATATCACATGGAATGCTCCTCTCAACCAGCCACTGTATTGTATCTTCCAAAACATTCAGTCCTATTCCTTAATTTTCTGCTTCCCTCAAAAGAGGCCTCGGTTTTCCATGTTTAAGGAAGGAAAGCTTAAAGAAACCTTTTGTACGTGCCATTTTTAGTCCTTCATTTTCAGCTCTTGCTTCACATCTCTTTGAGACACTGTCGTCATTTTTTATTATAAAATGCCTTGGGAAAGTTTTTCCTTAAAAGCCAATGTTTCAAACGAATAGCTTTTATTGTATTCATACTTGGTGAAACAGCTTTCACCGAAAGGTCAGTCTAAATATTTTTTAACAGTTTGTACGTGAACTAGAGTCATTTTGATTTTACATTAGATTAACATTTTTCTAAGGAGCGGTGGCTCAGTGGCTAAGACGCTGAGCTTGTCGATCAGAAAGGTCGGAAGTTTGGCGGTTCGAATCCCTAGAGATGCATAACGGAGTGAGCTCCCGTTACTTGTCCCAGCTTCTGCCAACCTAGCAGTTTGGAAGCATGTAAAGATGCAAGTAGAAAAATAGGAAGGTAAGTGGCTAAGATGCTGAGCTTGTCGATCAGAAAAGTCGGCAATTTGGCAGTTCGAATCCCTAGAGCCGCATAATGGAGTGAGCTCCCGTTACTTGTCCCAGCTTCTGCCAACCTAGCAGTTTGGAAGCATGTAAAGATGCAAGTAGAAAAATAGGAAGGTAAGTGGCTAAGATGCTGAGCTTGTCGATCAGAAAGGTCGGCAGTTTGGCAGTTCGAATCCCTAGAGCTACATAATGGAGTGAGCTCCCGTTACTAGTCCCAGCTGCTGCCAACCTAGCAGTATGGAAGCATGTAAAGATGCAAGTAGAAAAATAGGAAGGCAAGTGACTAAGATGCTGAGCTTGTCGATCAGAAAAGTCAGCAGTTTGGCGGTTCGAATCCCTAGAGCCGCATAACGGAGTGAGCTCCCGTTACTTGTCCCAGCTGCTGCCAACCTAGCAGTATGGAAGCATGTAAAGATGCAAGTAGAAAAATAGGAAGGTGAGTGGCTAAGATGCTGAGCTTGTCGATCAGAAAGGTTGGCAGTTGGCGGTTCGAATCCCTAGAGCTGCATAATGGAGTGAGCTCCCGTTACTTGTCCCAGCTTCTGCCAACCTAGCAGTTTGGAAGCATGTAAAGATGCAAGTAGAAAATAGGAAGGTAAGTGGCTAAGATGCTGAGCTTGTCGATCAGAAAAGTCGGCAATTTGGCAGTTCGAATCCCTAGAGCCGCATAATGGAGTGAGCTCCCGTTACTTGTCCCAGCTTCTGCCAACCTAGCAGTTTGGAAGCATGTAAAGATGCAAGTAGAAAAATAGGAAGGTAAGTGGCTAAGATGCTGAGCTTGTCGATCAGAAAGGTCGGCAGTTTGGCAGTTCGAATCCCTAGAGCTACATAATGGAGTGAGCTCCCGTTACTAGTCCCAGCTGCTGCCAACCTAGCAGTATGGAAGCATGTAAAGATGCAAGTAGAAAAATAGGAAGGCAAGTGACTAAGATGCTGAGCTTGTCGATCAGAAAAGTCAGCAGTTTGGCGGTTCGAATCCCTAGAGCCGCATAACGGAGTGAGCTCCCGTTACTTGTCCCAGCTGCTGCCAACCTAGCAGTATGGAAGCATGTAAAGATGCAAGTAGAAAAATAGGAAGGTGAGTGGCTAAGATGCTGAGCTTGTCGATCAGAAAGGTTGGCAGTTTGGCGGTTCGAATCCCTAGAGCTGCATAATGGAGTGAGCTCCCGTTACTTGTCCCAGCTTCTGCCAACCTAGCAGTTTGGAAGCATGTAAAGATGCAAGTAGAAAAATAGGAAGGTAAGTGGCTAAGATGCTGAGCTTGTCGATCAGAAAGGTCGGCAGTTTGGCAGTTCGAATCCCTAGAGCTACATAATGGAGTGAGCTCCCGTTACTAGTCCCAGCTGCTGCCAACCTAGCAGTATGGAAGCATGTAAAGATGCAAGTAGAAAAATAGGAAGGCAAGTGACTAAGATGCTGAGCTTGTCGATCAGAAAAGTCAGCAGTTTGGCGGTTCGAATCCCTAGAGCCGCATAACGGAGTGAGCTCCCGTTACTTGTCCCAGCTGCTGCCAACCTAGCAGTTTGGAAGCATGTAAAGATGCAAGTAGAAAAATAGGAAGGTGAGTGGCTAAGATGCTGAGCTTGTCGATCAGAAAGGTTGGCAGTTTGGCGGTTCGAATCCCTAGAACTGCATAATGGAGTGAGCTCCCGTTACTTGTCCCAGCTTCTGCCAACCTAGCAGTTTGGAAGCATGTAAAGATGCAAGTAGAAAAATAGGAAGGTAACTGCATTCCGTGCGCCTTCGGTATTTAGTCATGCCAGCCACATGACCACAGAGACATCTTTGGACAGCACTGACTCTTTGGCTTTGAAATAGAGATGAGCATTTACCCCTAGAGTTGGGAACGACTAGCACATATGCGCGAGGTGAACCTTTACCTTTGCCTTTTAAGAATCTGTGGATTGGAGAAACTATAAGGCAGATTTAGCACGGAGATTAGAGAGCAGATTTGGAAAGGGAAAGAAAAAGCGAGTTAGGAAACTTTGTTGAGCAAGCTAAAGTCCACTCTTGTAATACTGGATATAGTCCCAATGTAATATATAATATATAATTACCAGTTGTTAACCAAGGCATAGATGAAATGGATTTGCATTCCTAATTAGAGTCACAACAATGTAGTAGATATGCTTGCACTGCTGCTGTAATTTGCAATTAGAAATTATATGCTGCCTTTAATTTAAAAATACAGCCCCTCCTTGAATCTCATGCCAGAGCTTGAAAGCATTTTTTTTTGGTTTAATCCAGATTCCTTTGAAATCCAAATGGAGGGACATGAAATCAGCTGCTAAAGCTGATATCCTATAGAAGGAAGGACAAAGTATAGGAATACAATAGAAGTCTTGTTTACTTGTTGCATGATCTAAATCAGGCCTGCACAATTTGTAGAAGGAAAAGGGCCGAACTAGAGAAATTAAAAATAATGGTGGGACACAAAGGAATAGCTGCAGTATTGATCAGCTGTTCAGCAGCTGGTGGAGCAGCAGCAGCAACGGAGCTGGCAGCGTTGGTGAGGCCTGGAGGCATTGGAGGCACTTGGCACTGGTCAGTAGATCCTTCCTGATGGCCGCGACGTTTAGTGGCGGTGAATTTATTGAGTTTTTAAAAAACGCTGGCAAGCATGCCCGAAGCTTGCTTGGCAAGCCACGTACAGCCCCATGGACCATATGGTGTGCAGACCTGCTCTAAACCAGAAAAAAGTTGCTTCTTATCTTCAAAAGAAAGAAGACCAGATTGAAAGTTAGGTTGGAGAGGAGCAACAGAACTCGGCGCCAAAAATAGTTGTGGAATCTTTTGCTCTTCTTTTAGGAATTTCATAGGGTTATTCTGCTATTTTTTCACCCGTGCTAAAAAGAACCTTAACCATAGTAATAATATTCACTACTCTAGGATATCATAAACGATTGTGTTCTAGATGTATTTATTTATTTATTTAGAACTAGCCAATAACCCAGCGTTGCCTGGGAATTCATTTATAGGGGGCGGCGGGGGGGGGAATGTCCGGACCAAACATAATTTCTAATGTTGAATTTTCCCCTTCACCAGAGGAAGCCCCCTTGGTGGAGTACTGTGAAGCCGTTACCATGGCAACTCCACTGCCCTGTACAGTAGAGGCCATTTTACGGCAGTACAGTAGAAGCCATTTCAAGGCACAACAGGCTGTATCTTAACAGAACACACACCCTGAGGGGTGTTAGGGGTGCCTTATCCCCACAGTATTTCTTTCCAGAGAGTAAGTCATCTGTGTACCAAGTTTGGTTGAAATTGCTCAAGGCGTTTCCAGAGTTATGGTGGAAAATGCACACATACACAGCCATTTTTATGTAGATAGATATAGATAGATATGGTGATGTTACATTAGCCAGGAGATTATAGAGTTCATACAAAGTAGTTGTTTGACTGCTGATGAATTTTAGTCCACCCAGTTCATGCTTGCGCACAATCCAGAGTGCAAGAGGACAAACCAGCTACCTACACAGAAGGCTTATGAGCATTCTGTATCATCATCATCATCATCATCATCATCATCATCATCATCATCATCATCATCATCATCATCATCATCCAGGGCTTTAATACTAATAGAGAATGTATTTATTTTAAAAAAAAAACCATTCATTTTAGAAAAATTAAGATGTGAAGCTTGCCTATCTGCAAAACAGAACAAATAAAATATCATAAGGGGTCCAGCAACCCTTTATGTTCATCGCCATCTTATCTTTGTCCTCTGTTGATCTAGGTAGTCCCAAAGATGTTTTTTTTCAAGAGGCAACTGGACTTTCTGTTTTTTCTTTGGAGACGTTTCGCTTCTCATCCAAGAAGCTTCTTCAGCTCTTGAAGAGGAAGCTGAAGGTGGGAGCTACAGAGCTGAAGAAGATCCTTGGATGAGAAGCGAAATGTCTTCAAAGAAAAGCTAGAAAGTTCAGTTGCCTCTTGAAAAAGCATCTTTGGGACGACCGCGACCTGGAGGACTGAGAATCTTCATCGACGTTGACACAAGACTTTGTGTCAGGTACACAACCATCAATTCTGCTGGTCATAGATTTAGATTTAGATACTTTATTTGTATGCCGCCCTTTTCCCTGGGGGGACTCAGGGCGGCTCACAATTCAGGGGGAGGGAGGACAAACAAGTTACAAACATAAAACAATACATCATTAAAAAGCACAACAGTCATACTATTCGAGTGGGGTTGAAATCTTTAGCCCCAGGCCTGTCGGGACAGCCAGGACTTAAGGGCTACGCGGAAGGTCTGGAGGGTGGTGAGGGTACGAATCTCCACGGGGAGTTCGTTCCAAAGGGTCGGAGCAGCCACCGAGAAGGCTCTCCTCCGGGTAGTTGCCAGCCGACATTGGCCGGCTGATGGAATTCGGAGGAGGCCTAATCTATGGGATCTTATTGGCCTAGTGGAGGTAATTGGCAGTAGGCGGTCTCTCAAGTATCAAGTCATCAAGGTTGTGTAATGTACCCTAACAGGCCCCCAGTTTTTTTCTTTTCTTCCATTCATCAAACCTTGATTAGCAAACTACACGTCATCATTACAGTCTTGTGACATTCGTCAGTTTTGCTCGTCGCAAATCCACAGGATATCTACAGAGATGGTTACACTTCCCACCGATTTCGGCATTCCGAATTTAGGCCATAAATGATAAAGAAGAGGCCGCTGACAAAATTTAGTGTCTCGATAAAGGGTGCGTGAGTGGATGAAGAATAATTCTTATCTGAGTTGGAAAAAAACAAAAGACAGTGACGGAGAAACAAATTATCCCAGTTGATGGCGCAGGACAATCTATGCAAGTATTTAAAATTAATAGCGAGCTTCATACAGAACGTATTTCTTTTCTAGTGTTAATACAGATGTTGGTCTGGAGATCTTCATCATTTAAAACATAACATAACATAACATAACATAACATAACATAACATAACATAACAGAACAGAACAGAACAGAACAGAACAGAACAGAACAGAACAGAACAGAACAGAACAACAGAGTTAGAGGCAGTGGTGGGTTTCAAAAAGGTTTGGAACCTCTTCTGTAGGTGTGGCTGCTTTCCGGGTCCACTGGTGGAACCTCTTCTAACCGGCTCGGTAGATTTGACGAACCGGTTCTACCGAATAGGTGCGAACTGGTAGGAACCCACCTCTGCTTAGAAGGGATGTTGGAGGTCTTCTAGTCCAATCCTTTGCTTAGGAAGGAAACCCTATACCATTTCAGACAAATAATTGTCCAATCACTTCTTAAAAATTTCCAGTGTTAGAGCATTCACAACTTCTGGAGTCAAGTTGTTCCACTGATTAATTGTCCCAACTATCTGGAAATTTCTTCTTAGTTCTAGGTTGCTTCTACCCTTGATTAGTTTCCACCCATTGCTTCTTGTCCTGCACTCAGGTGCTTTGGAGAATACTTTGACTCCCTCCTCTCTATGGCAAACCCAGGCATTTGGAACATTGCTATCATGTCACCCCTAGTCCTTCTTTTCATTAAACTAGACCTACCCTATCCCAGCAACCGTTCTTTATATGTTTTAGCCTCCAGCTCCGTTCAGGTGAAGAAGAACAATTTGTTGAGCTCCCATCTCTTAAATCTGGGGTCATACAGGACACACACAGTATACTGGGAATTTTAAACTATGATTTGGTTAAGAAAACATAGTACCCTGTTTCACAGTTACCATTAATCCTAAAACAAAACAAAGCCATATTATGGCTAGCATTATGTGAGAATCAGGACTGTTCTTCCTTTACTTATAAACCAAGTATTATGCACTATTTGTATTTTTTTTAAGTGTTATATGTGCTATTCAGATATACGTGCTTAGTAAAGTTTTTATTTCATTTTTATTAATACTATGATGTTCCTCATAGTTTTATTATAAAGGATGAAAGGCATCAGATATTTTGACAATACCCTCTAGTTTGGGCATCCGCCAGTGGTGGGTTTCAAAATTTTTTGGAACCTACTCTGTGGGAGTGGCTTGCTGGCCATGTGACCTGGTGGTCACTGCAAAGAAACCGATACGGAACTGCCCTATGATTTTTGATGGAACTTTTGGTTCCTATGTTGTCCTAAGTCATGTGTTTGTTGTTGATGTGTTTATGTGTGTAAAATAAAAACTTTTTTTAAAAAAAGAAACTGCCTCTCCGGTTAATCCTTATTACATTGTAACAGCTAAGGCGAAGCGCCCATCAACGTGAGTGATGTTGAGTTGGCTATGCCCACATGGTCTCATGACCACCGAGCCACACCTACCCAGCTGGTCATCAGGGCAGAGAACCGGTTGTTAAATTATTTGAATCCACCACCGGTTTGTATCCTAAAGTCCCAGAGCTCGTTAGCTCCTTCATATTTCTATTATTCCACCAGTTCTTCCGTGCAGGCCAATGATATTTCTTGCAGATCTTGTTCTTGCTATTTTGTCATGCTGTCATCCATCATCCATTCACCAGAAGCATCTCACACCAAGAGATCATTATTCCATCCGAGGAGATTCGGCTGCAGTTATTTCTTCAGAATCCGTTTGAACTTAGTTTGTACTATATGTGAACTGTAATCATTAAAAGCAACTGTAGTCCCAAAAAATTGTTTGATATTGAAAGTATCTATTGATGGGCGAACTTTCAACAGTCACTCATTCTTAAACTATACTTACTAATATAAGGACTTTCTAGTCCCATTTTTGACAAGCCTCTCGAGTAGGATAATGTACTTGAGTTATTTTTATTTTTGAAATGAGATATATTGCTGTTAGAAACTGAGATGGCCATAAAGGTTAAAGCTATTAGATTTTAGGGTCAACATCAATGTAAAAATTAGGATACATAACCAATGGAATAAGTTCAATCTTTTCAATGTCAACAAAGTTTTTCTAAAGTGCATTTTCATACTCTAAAATTACTTGGGGAAAACAACTCAAATATTGAATTGTATGATTAAAAGAGCTTTAATTGATCTTTGTGTTAACCCCAATACTACTTATATCTACTCCAGAAAATGAGGCTCATCAGAACAGCCTTTAGCAAAACAGGATTTAATTCTCAGCACTCCGTTTCCATTATAAAATCTGTATTAGCTTAATTTATTCCTCCAACTGTACTGATGGAAATACATCCCAAACGTAACCCATATAGACTTTTCAATCAAAAAAGTTCCTGGGTTTTTGTATTTGGTCTTCGCATTTGCTGTGCTGTGCTGACTCAAATTTATTTTTTCTGTTCAATCGTGTCTGATTCTTGGACACTGCCACGGGGGTGAGTTCCTGTACTGGTTGGTACTGGTTTGCTTCGTTTGTGTGTAGTTGACTGTAATTTACTCTGCGCATAGCAATAGCAGTTAGACTTATATACCGCTTCATAGGGCTTTCAGCCCTCTCTAAGCGGTTTACAGAGTCAGCATATCGCCCCCAACAACAATCCGGGTCCTCATTTTACCCACCTCGGAAGGATGGAAGGCTGAGTCAACCCTGAGCCGGTGAGATTTGAACAGCTGAACTGCAGAACTGCAGTCAGCTGAAGTAGCCTGCAGTGCTGCATTTAACCACTATGCCACCTCGGCTCCAGGAATGGATCCCATCTATAGGCCAGGAATGGATTAAAGAGGTTTTATAGATTGTAACTATCTCTAAATATGTCGTAATTAAGAGCTGCTTAATAACACCTCATGAAAGCACAAAAGACCTCAAGATAAATGTGAATATCTATTTTCTTTTTTTAAAAAAAAAATCAAAGCTATAGCAAGTGCCTTATAAGAATTACACAATCACAACCCTAACAAAGAGGACAATTTAGTGTTTTGCTACTTACAAAAAAATTTCTTTACCAATAAAAAATGGTATTCGTTTTCTCCCTCTTGAGGCAACAGAGAGAAGGGAGAAAAAAAAATCCAGCCTAACACGTCTGATAATTTGTGGTCAGGATAGAAGTATATAATATAAATGTACAAAGTTTAAGTCAGTATTCATTTCTCCCCTGGCTGCGTGCTCAAGAAGTAGAAGAGGAACCTGCCATGGCTGCAAAAACTGGGTCTGAATTTCCCAGTGGGAATAACGAGCCAGGGAAAGAATGAATCCAAAAGAGGAGAATGCTGTTGCATTAAGCCCCATCACAATGGGAGGTAAACTTCGACCATTTATAAAAGGTAGCTGCTGGCAGAACTCAAGCTTCCCAGCGCTCCACACACCGCAGGTGTGATTTATGAGTCAAGGGACCAGCTATAAATCAAATCTTTTTGTTTTAAATGGTCCTGTTTTGATGCAGTAGATCAATTTACACGCGGGGACAATGATGAAAAATGCAGTGTGCTGAATACGGAAAGCCATAGGGAGTCTGATTTAGAATTGGTGGTAAATTTTCACAGTGCACCTTTGAGGAACACGTCACAATGAAGGCCCGTTTTAGCTCAGTCGCGGGCATACCTGTGGGAAAATAAGTCCCGCCGAAGTAGAGGTGGCGCAGTGGTTAGGGTGCAGTACTGCAGGCCACTTCAGCTGACTGCTATCTGCAGTTCAGCGGTTCAAATCTCACCGGCTCAAGGTTGACTCAGCCTTCCATCCTTCCGAGGTGGGTAAAATGAGGACCCGGATTGTTGTTGGGGGCGATATGCTGACTCTGTAAACTGCTTAGAGAGGGCTGAAAGCCCTATGAAGCGGTATATAAGTCTAACTGCTATTGCTATTGCTATTTTCCTTAATACAAGTGAATGGATACTAGATCCTCACACAACTAGAATATTCTACTGTACTACCGTAAAATGGCTTCTATTGTACAGTGCCATGATAATGGCTTCACAGTACTCCACAAGCGGGCTCCTCTGGTAAGGAGGAAAATCCAACATTAGAAATTACGTTTGGTCTGGACAGTTTCCCCCTATAAATAAATACCCAGGCAATGCTGGGTTATCGGCTAAATATAAAACAGATTCAAATTAAAAAAGATCTTAAAAAATCCTATAAGTTTGAAAGGAGAGATGGTGGTGGCTTCCCTGTTCCTGCACTAACCACCTCTAGTGAAGAGATTTTCCTTCAGGGGCCCAGGACACTGCAGGCAGATCTTGCATCACAATGCTGTGGGAGTGCTTTTGTCGTTGTGATGAAAGCCTGAAATCCTGCAGATGCTTCTGGCTTCTGCTAAATATACCCTTCAGCTATCTGGCACACAAACAAGCTCTTTACACAAACACAAACACACAAAAGCAGCAACTAGAAACGTTACTTACAGTAGACTATCTTGCAAAGGTGCCAGCCTCCATATTTTAGGATGTTCTCTTTAGAAATTAGGCTGCCTTCCCTGACTGTTAGCCTTCCGGAGGCTATTAAACAGTCTTGCTCCAAAGGAAGGGCTGGGGTGATCGCCGTTTTCCTATTATCCCGTCCTATTCTGTATTTTTACAATGTTATTGTGGTTTCATGTTGCAAAATAGGTTGAGGTTTATTCGATTTATATGCCGCCCTTCTCCCAAGGACTCAGGGCGGCGTACAACATTAAAAGAAAAAACATAATACAAAAAGTTGAAAAGAAATTAAATAGGATATCCCAAACCCAATTAAAATTGACAAGACTTTAGGAGAAGCTTGGATACTTTCCTAGCTTTCTTTTGTGCTTGCGAAAGGAATCCTAGTCCTGAACAGAGAGAGCCTTCCTGCTCAACTGCTTCAATTAAAAATAAGCTAGTAGAAATCAAAAGCTGGAAGCTATGAATTTTCTAAAAACATACTCAGTGCTGCTTGATCCTGCGCCTTTTAAGTTTACTTTCAACCTTAAAGCATACCTGCTAACAACATTTTGCTTTGTTCTATGAAAATGCTGGAGTTGCAGTATTTAGGAGTCTAATCAATTTTTGACTCACATACATGTAAGAGCACAATGATATGGGAAATCCTAGTTCCATTTCTGTTTAAAACAGCTTCCCCAACTTGATGTTCTCCAAATGTAGAGACTAGAGTTCCCAGAATTCTCTAGGTAGCATGCCATGGCCACCAACTAATATTCTGGAATTGGAGTTCATTCATTTGAAGGACATCTAGAGTGGGAAAGGTTGATTTACAAGACCACAGTGAGCCAAAACTCAAGAAACCACATTACTGCTTAAGAGAATGTATGAACACAACTACTGCTGGAGACTAAAACGTAATAACCAGAGGTGGTGGCATTCAGCAGGTTCTGACCAGTTCTGGAGAATCGGTAGTGGAAATTTTGAGTAGTTCGGAGAACCGAGCCGAGGTGGTGCAGTGGTTAGAGTGCAGCACTTCAGACTACTTCAGCTGACTGCAGTTCTGCAGTTCGGCTGTTCAAATCTCACCCTCCCAACCCCTCCCCCAACTTCCCTCCCCCCCCAGCTTCCCAGAACCAATACAGGGTATAAATCTTTAACAAAGATATTCTAAGATAAATTAAAAAAAATTTAGTATCATCTTTCATTTGAGCTTTAACTCCTCCTTGCTAGGCTAGCTCTAAACAGATTATGTCATTCCTTGTTTCTTCAGTCATAAACTATCTGGATTTTCTTAGTCCCGTATTTATTTTGAGTTTAGTCAATCCATCTTCTCCACTCCAGTTTATATCTCTCGTTTGAGCGGTCCTTGAGATATGCTGATATTTTAGCCATCTCTGCTAGGTTTGTTACTTTTAATGTCCATTCTTGAATAGTAGGGCAAGCATTTGCTTTTGTCTTCAGGGATAACAGGTAACAATTTAAACTATCGCCAGTTTTTCCTGCGGGAGAAAATACCACGAAAAATAGAGAAATATTTCTTCAACATTATGCATAATTATAAACATTTATCTGTCCTGTTTTTTTTTTTTAAATTAAAGCCTGGAAATTTCTGAAGTGATTTCCACCTAAAAAAAAATTCACATCTAAAAGCAGAGCAAGGAATTTAGAAACTAAAATTAACTAGAAGAAAGGCAACAGAAATATGGCCAAAAACAAAGAATGCCAGTCCTATCTATGTTTACACACAGCAAAGCAATGAGATTTTCCAGTAACAGCATTATAGGTTTTCATTTTCTTTGGAAACTTCAAGTCCCTTTGTACTTTTACAATAAACTGGAAACGAACCAAGCATCTCTGAGAATGAAGCACTACCTCTAATTTTTGCTGCATCAAAAAAAAATCACCTTTATGCCAAGATTTGATACCTGCAGCCAAGTCAAAGCTTCCCTGCCTGACTTTCTCTGACAGTTTTCTCTGAACTTATCAACAGTCTATTTTCATGTACAGAGAAGGAGCTTTCTAGGAGTAGGAAGGAGGCAGACACCCAGGAAGCATTATAGAGAGAAGGGAATGAGTTGCTGAAAAACAGAGCTATTGCCCTTATGTCTGGAAAAAAAAAAGGACCAGGAAGACAGTGGTGGGTTTCAAAAATTGTTCGAACCTACTCTGTGGGTGTGGCCTCCTTTGTGGGAGTGGCTTGCCGCCCATGTGACTGGATGGGAGTGGCTTGCCGCCCATGTGACCAAATGGGAGTGGCTTGCCGTCCATGTGACCGGATATGAAGATGCCGACGACACTTGTCAGAACCACCTTAAATTACCCCACACACAGCACTGGCATGCATAAGAATAGGATGTAAACTTGTTTTTTAAAAGGCATTTTTGGTTTGCGTTAAAACAACTTCAACACACGCAATGTTCTGATTGCACCACAAACGCAGTAGTCATCCTTACCTTTCACAGAGGCACTGAGTTTTATAAATAGGAGCATGATAGTGTAGAATAATCCTATCCAAGGACCAGTGGTGGGTTTCAAAAAAATGTTGGAGCCTCTTCTGTAGGTGTGGCCTGCTTTCCGGGTCCACTGGTGGAACCTCTTCTAACCGGTTCGGTAGATTTGACGAACCGGTTCTACCGAATAGGTGCGAACTGGTAGGAACCCACCCCTGCAGGAAGATATAGCTCAATTGTGCTGGAGAATTGCTTCTGTGTCTGTGGCCTTCTATCGCTGGAGAAAAAGATTTTGATGGCCTTGTGGGCTTACTTCAAGACGTAGTCTATTTTTCACATGTCAGGGAGACCAGTGGTGAAATTCAGCAGGTGCTTACAGGTTTGGGAGAACCGGTAGCGGAAAATTTGAGACGTTCGGAGAACCGGCAAATACCACCTCTGACTGGTCCCAGAGTGGGGTGGGGAGGGAGATTTTGCAATACCCTTCCGCAGGAGTGGGGAGGGAATGGGGATTTTTACAGTACCCTTCCTGTCAGCCTCTGCTTTGCTGTTGCGTCGGCTGCCATGAAACGGGGAGGGGGGGAATGGTATTTGGGAGGGGTTACGCATTGTGCTGGAGGAAGGTTCTGGAGTTCACCGGTTGATCGGACTACGCATGCGTGGGAGTTTCCCGCCAGGATTAACGGCACCGACATTCCATCTTCGTGATGCCTTTTGAAGTTATCTCACACCTGACACTTGGGAGAATTATGATTGGACTGTGACTGTGATGCCAAGGGGTGGGGAATGGGCTATTCTATATATCAATCGCTTTCGCGGCTAAATATTCAGATTTCGCTTCGCTATGCCTTTAATCATTTTTAATTAGTAAAAGTACACTTGATTTCCACACATGGAGTCTCGTGGTCTTTCTTTCCTAATTAGTTAATGGAGAGGTGCTGGAATGGGGTGGAAATGGAGATTTTGCAGTATACTTCCTTTGCCGCGCCATGCCCAAAGAACTGGTAGTAAAAAAAATTGAATTTCACCACTGAACGAGACCATTTGTGCACAGCGTTTATAATTTATTGTAGCTAGCTTTGCAAACAAACAAACAAACAAACAAACAAACAAACAAACAAACAAACAAACAAACAAACCCCCCAAGATCAAACTTTCTTTAGTAATGGACTTTTACTGAAAAAAAATAAGTTATTTAATAATCAATTGTGAAACATTTGCAGCCACATTGAGGCTCCAACTTAGTATCACGGCAGAAGAAGGCAATTGATATACTGCTGCCAAAGGCCTGGTTTTTAATGGAGAATAAGGTCATGGATGGTATATGGTGCCCTCCACCCTTATTTTGCTAAACCATGCCATCCAGTAGGGGGATTTCAGCTGTAGCAACTCATGCCCTTCTCTCTATAATGCTTCCTGAGTGTCTACCTCCCTTTCTACTCCTAGAAATGGGATGTAGTTGTCGAGTTTATTCAACAAGAAGTCTGGATTCATCTAGAGCAGTGTTTTTCAACCTTGTCAACTTGAAGATGTCCGGACTTCAACTCCCAGAATTCCCCAGCCAGCATTCGCTGGCTGGGGAATTCTGGGAGTTGAAGTCCAGACATCTTCAAGTTGACAAGGTTGAGAAACACTGATCTAGAGCGTGGGTGTCAAACTCGCTGCATCACGTTGCTGTCACGTGACATATCACAACATTTTTTTCCCCTTTGCGGAGCTGGGTAGCAGTTTGCAAAGTGAGCATATTGCCCCCAACAATCTGAGTCCTCATTTTACCGACCTTGGAAGGAGGGAAGGCTTGAGCTGATCAGGATTGAACTGCTGGCGTTTGGCAGAGTTAGGCTGCAATACTGCATTCTAGCCACTGTGCCACTATGGTTCTCTATATATTACAATTATATATATTGTTATAACTATTATAAGGAATGAAGTAGGATTAGCGATGGTGATGCTTATCACATTGGTGTATCTTTGTGAAGGAAATCCTCTTCCAACTTCTCCTCCTCCTCCTCCTCCTCCTCCTCCTCCTCCATCCTCCATCCTCCATCCTCCATCCTCCATCCTCCATCCTCCATCCTCCATCCTCCATCCTCCATCCTCCATCCTCCATCCTCCATCCTCCATCCTCCATCCTCCATCCTCCATCCTCCATCCTCCATCCTCCATCCTGAATAGTCAAGGAAGTCTTAATGGAAGGAATACTCTTATCAGAAATCCCAAATTAGGCACAAGCAAGTAGCACCTTTCCTGTATTTTTAGTTAATCAAATGATTTCAAATGTAGTGTAGACTGAAGCTGAATTTCTAAAGCCAGGAGGCAGGGATCAAATTGTGTGGCTCACTTCTCACCAAGTCTCTGCTCCTCCGTTCTGAACTTATGCTTGCTAATGTACGGCTTGCCAATGTTCGCATTTTTCTCCCTGTCTTGAAACGCTTCCTCTGTTTTATCTTGTTTTTGTTTTGTCACGACTCTCTTGCCTTTCAAGCCCCTTTTTGGGGGGCAGAAATGAAGGGGCTGGATGCAAACCCTCTCTGTATGGCAAAGCCATTGTTCAGCTGCTGTCTTTTATAAGGGCAGGAGATTTTGAGTACCTTCGCAGTACAATCTGAGAGCATCTGCTCAGAATACATAACTCCATTCCGAAAAGTTTACTTCCCGATAGACAATTGCGCTCTTAGTCTAAATCGGTGCTTTATATTTTAAGCACTGGAACATCTTCCAATATATCGAAATAGTTGATTTTCCCCACAATGCGACTTGCTTGCAATGAGTCCAGTTGGTGGTAAGATGTGTAGTTGCTTCACACAGCCAAAAGTAAAGAAAAATCCATCTGCTTGCATCTGAAATCAGCTCCCTAACCTGCTGTTGGTCAAACCCCTCCCAGATGGTGCTACTTCAACGTATGCGTTCAAAAGAGAATCTGCATTAAAGTTGTGGGTGTCTATTTTTATTTTTCTTCTTAGTTGAAATACCATGCAGGCAACGTCCCCATCCTGCTCTCCTCGGGAATCGTGACAAAATAAAGATTAAACCACCAGTGGCAGAAATAAAACCGTTCTTTCGCAAGCAGGCAGATACTAAAGGATCTCAGTAAGCCATTTTATTTTCAAGGGGAGAGAAATGGCTCTCTTTTTTGAATGTCATTCCTCTTGCTTGTAGGACAAGAATAATATTATTGGTGGCACAATACTGGAAGAAGGAAGACTTGCCTACAACTCAAGAATGGACATTGAAAGTCACAAATTTAGCCGAGATGGCTAAAATTTCGGCATATCTTAAAGATCATTCAAATGAAAGATATAAACGAGACTGGAAAAAATGGATTGACTATATACAAAATAAATACGGGACCAAGAAACTCCAGTTAGTCTATGCTTAAGATCAGAAATGATTTAAATTGTTTACAGTTGGTTCAGCAAGAAGAAGCTAAGGTCAATGTAGAATGTCATTAATTTCTTTATTTCTTTTTTTCCCCAACAGATTTTAGACTGTGTTTGTTAGAAATCCATACCGTGTACGGGTTCTGGGAAGTCGGGGGGGGGAAGTCGGAGGGGGATTGGGGGAGAGGGTGGAGGGAGGGAGGGGTATATATTAGGCTAGACAAGAATTTGGTGGTAAACTAGAATTATTTTGACATACAAAAAATTGTACTTCGATGTCTTACTGATTGAGGAATGATGAAATGTTTGCCTTAAAAGAAATAGAACTTTTGAAACAAACAAACAAACAAAAATAATATTATTGTTTTTAAAACATTATATCCAGTGGTGAGATTCAAATAATTTAACAAGTGGTCTTCTGCCCTAATGATTTCTTCCAACAATCAGTTCACCAAACTGCTCAGAAAGTTAACAACCGGTTCTGCCAATGTGGTGCGAACCGGCTGAATCCCACCATTGGTTATAATATCTCTTTGCTGGTTTATTCGAGCATTACAGAACTATCTTTCTAAATACAGTGCATTACATTTTACTTAAACCGAAGGCCCCTTCGCTTGAGCCTACTCACAAGTAGGTGTGTACAACATTGCAATTGAAGCCCGTTAACAATGGGCGGATTTGTTTTCAAATAAAGATGTGTCCGTTTCGATTGCAGACGGATTAAAACTGCCCCCCAAAAGGATAGGAATATTTTTTTCACTGGATCCAGGGTTAAGTTCCAATGAATGTGTGCAATCTAAATTATGAATCAAACCTTGGCTGTCACGACTACACATAACTTACGGCTATCACAACAAGACCATCCTTTATGAGAAGAGGCTGGTGCTTTAAAATCAAAGAAATTAAGCCACTCTCGCCACCTCCTTCCTGCCACTCAGTAGCGTACGGCCTTTAAAATGCCGCCATTCACTTCTATGCCTTTACTCTTTTTAAAAAAAATAATAATAAGTGGTTGTATGGCGGGCATTTAGCTAGAAGTGTACACCTACATACTGCAGATGGTTTAGTTTTATAAGAGATGAAACTGCATTTGGTGGAACTGATTAAATATAAAAACACCACCATCTGCCATTTATTCTAATATAAAATGGCTTCGGCAGATGCTGACATCTTTCGAGATGATTGATTTGTCTCTGACAAGTAAAGATTCTCAGAGGAGTCCAGCTGCCCGCTTCTCGCACAATGCCCGCTTCCCGGACTCCGTGCCAAGCCGAAGGGATGGAGCAGGTGAAGGAAGGGCATGTTAATAAAGCAGTGAGCATTGGGCCGTTGTGTTTCTGCATGCCTCTGGGCTTGCAGAATTTGGGTGCCTTCTCCTTCAGTCCTGGCTCAGGATTTGCCAGGACGATGAATTACCCAAGCAGGAGCCTGTTTTGAGTTGGTCCCCCCCCCCCCCACCTAAACAGGGGTTAGATATTCATCCCTTGCTCTTTCATTCTTTTGGTTTGCATCAGGGTTCCATTTAAAAACCTTGCCCCATTATTTATTAAATATGATATGAGTTGCTTTGTAATAGCAATAGCAATAGCAATAGCAGTTAGACTTATATACCGCTTCATAGGGCTTTCAGCCCTCTCTAAGCGGTTTACAGAGTCAGCATATTGCCCCCAACAACAATCCGGGTCCTCATTTTACCCACCTCGGAAGGATGGAAGGCTGAGTCAACCCTGAGCCGGTGAGATTTGAACAGCCGAACTGCAGAACTGCAGTCAGCTGAAGTAGCCTGCAGTGCTGCAGTTAACCACTGTGCCACCTCGGCTCTATAACGTGAGGAACAGATGTAAACATCATGGTTCTTTTTCATTAAAATCAGATCTCCGGCCTCGGCATGCTTTGAAGATAACATTACTGTATAGTTGTACTCTAGCAGAGGTGGGTTCCTCCCAATATGGTACGCCAGAAGAGTTAATGAAAATCTGGTGTATTAGACCGTACGGTACGGCTACTCAGAGGTCATCTAGTCCAACCCTCTGCTGCAGCAGGAAACCTTACATTGTCTGGATTTTTTGGTGCCTCTAACACAGAGGAAAATTGCCAGAAAGGAGAAGGAGTTTACTAGGACAAGACTGCTCTGCAGTGGAAGGCAGAGATAGCCCTTGACTTATGATTACAATTGGCCCCAAAATTTTGGTTGTTAAGGAAGAGCATTGTTAAGTGAGCTTCACCACATTTTACATGTTGGCCACGCCCACCCAGTCACATGACCTCCAAGTCACACCCATAAAATAGGACATGCCCACAGAATAGGTAGTAAAATTTTTTGAAACCCACCCCTGTGCTCTAGCTGTGCTGGCTGGGGGATTCTGGGAGTTGAAGTCCACAGGACTTAAAGTCGCCAAGGTTGAGAAACACTGCTCTAGAGCTTAGGGTAGTGAAAAATAGCAACGGGGGGTGGGGGGTGGGGGAAAGCCGAGTCAGCTGCATCCAGCAAAAGGTTATCCCTGGGCATGAAATGGTATTTAATGAGATTCTAATAAGGAGAAGTCTTAGCACTACCAAGCAACTATTGGCGACAGTTTCCCTTCTCCTTTTCAGGGTGTCTGTGGTGAGAATGAAGAAGCAGTGGGAGAAACCAAAGGTTACAAATGTTTTCTAGGCCCTCCAAAAAATTCTCTACAAAGGGACTGTAAAAATCCACGTCTGGGATTATCAAGGGGTTTTCAGTGCCCCCTCCAAGCACCAAAATAAAAAATAAAAATCCGCGAGCCACATAAAAGGAAGACGAAGGAAAAGAACTGTCATAATAACACGGCTTTTCCCCTTGCAGCTCTGCTACTGTAAATTCTCTTAATCAGTTCCTCTCTTAATTGGGAGAGCCGTGTGTTGTCTAACAGCCGCAGATTTCATTATGCTTTCTTCCGTAATTATATATTTTAACTACAAAGTATAGTCTAGGAGTACCAGACAAAACCCACCTCCACCACCTTCTCTGGGTACAGTTGATGTTACAAATCAAACCACATCGTTAGAATGAGCAGCCTGAAAAGGCTGAACAAGCCACACGCATCTTAGTCAAGCTAAGGACGAGTAAAGTACCTCTCTCAGGGGATGGCATGGGAGAAAAGGCGGTTAAATGTTGGCTTGTGGCAGTGGTGGGATTCAAATAATTTAACAACCGGTTCTCTGCCCTAATGACCCTCTGGGTAGGTGGGGCTCGGTGGCCATGTGACTGGGTGGGCGTGGCCAACTCAAGGTCACTCAGGCCGATGGACGTAATTAGGGTTAACCGGAGAGGAAGTTTCTGTAAGCAGGGCAATAAAGATTAGGCTAGAAACAACACCAGAATGTTTCCTTCCTGCCTTCCTTACAGGATTAGCCCTGGAAAGTGGAAAAAAACAAAATAAGATTTCTTCCAACAACCGGTTCTCCTGAATAGGTGCGAACTGGCTGAATCCTACCACTGAGCACCCCCCCCCTAGAGTCGGGAACGACTAGCACATATGTGCGAGAGAACCTTTACTTATGTGAGTGAACACATTTTCTAATCGTAGTGAGAACACTCTGGCTACCTTGGAGGGGAACCTGTTCATTCCTAAAATAGTTGTTATGAAACATGGGCAAGAGATATGTGGCTACATAAACACCTACATTTACAGGTTGGGGCCCAACAGAACTAAAATAAATGACACAGTTACAACCTTCGGAGGATTCTCATGATCAGGCAATCAAAATTCAGATGCTTGGCAACTGTTTCATACTTATGACGATTGCAGTGTCCCGGAGTCATGGGATCACCTTTTGCATCCTTCTGACAGGCAAAGTCTGAAATCCGGGAAACCAGATTCACTTAACAACCGGGTTAACTAACTGCAGCAATTCACTTAACAACACTGTGGCAAGAAAGGTCGTAAAACGGTGGCCCTTACAAATGCCCCACTTGATAACAGAAATTTGAGACTCAACCATCGTCGTAAATCGAGGACTACCTATGGCTCACCCAGCGGGCCAGTACAAATTCTTTTGAAAAGCAGCCTTTTGAACCTCAAAAATACGGTAGCTCTTTGAGATAAATCAAAACTGAGGACATCTGCATGTGTATTTGGTGGAGTTTGGTGGAGGTTCATTCATAAGAGCCGAGGTGGCGCAGTGGTTAGAGTGCAGTACTGCAGGCCACTTCAGCTGACTGCTATCTGCAATTTGGCGGTTCAAATCTCACCGGCTCAGGGTTGACTCATCCTTCCATCCTTCCGAGGTGGGTGAAATGAGGACCCGGATTGTTGGGGGCGATATGCTGACTCTGTAAACCGCTTAGAGAGGGCTGAAAGCCCCATGAAGCGGCATATAAGTCTAACTGCTATTGCTATTCAATTTCATTGTCCACATGTTGTGCATTGATAATAATAGTTGGATTTGATTTGATTCGAAAGGTATATTTTGGATAAAAAGGTCTCAGTATATAAAGGTAAAAACCTTGGCTCCGATTTATCTTTTAAAACCCATGATAATACAGTTTGGATTAATTAAAGGCATTATAAAACAGCAGACTGGCATGAAGTTATTAATCATAATGAACTTAGTATTGACTAAAATCTGGCACAGCAAAAGGATGCGCCTGATCTTTGTAACGGGTTCAATAAAGCATGGGATGTAATAGATATAGATAAGCTGACAAGTTTCATTTGATTATATGAGGGGAGACCAAATGCCAAGATTTTTCTGACATAATAGGAAATCCCTCACTGGATATTGGGATAAGATACATAAGAAAGTTAATGAGCAAGAGCAGGTTCTGTGAGAGATTTAATTAGCATCCTGATTTCATCAAGTTCTTACATGGGAAATGATTACATTAAAAAAAAAATTACATTATATGATTTTAAAAAATCGACACTGCCTTGGATCCGATGAGCCTTTGGTCCTTTTTTTCTCCAGGGTGATGCTTTTGAGAGGAACATGATGCTAAGCATCTTTCCTTGCAAGCAATGTTCTCCGAGTCCGAAGGCAACATTTTTCCTAATCAGGATCAAGAGGTCTGCAGAGGAGACTTTAATTTTATATATTTTTTCCTTTGAAGTAAAGCTTGTGGAAATTTGGCGAGGTGACTCTTTGAATAGCACAGTGCTATGAGTGCATTATTATTATTTTAAATGATTTTCATTCTAAACGTATTGCTTTCTATGTATCTCCGAGGGTTGATTCTTACAGACATCTCATTAACCAACTAGGTAACATCTTCAGTGTTCTAAAGACGATCTAATTAGGTAATGAAATTTCTATCAGAAAACAAATTCAAAGAGCTCCAAGGACCCCACAATTCGACCCTGAGCTCCAAATACTTTCCTCTTTGTATGTATACATGGATGAGCATTTGTCTTTGTAGAAAGCATCTTTCCTGTTTCAGTTATCTAGCAGCCCTTCTCAAATAGCAATAGCAATAGCACTTAGACTTATATACTGCTTCATAGTGCTTTTGCAGCCCTCTCTAAGTGATTTACAGAGTCAGTGTCAGAATCTCTCCATTAGATAATTAGGAAAGAAAGACCACGAGACTCCATGTGTGGAAATCAAGTGTACTTTTACTAATTATAAATGATTAAAGGCATAGCGAAGCGAAGACTGATTATTTAGGCGCGAAAGCGATTGATATATAGAATAGCCCATTCCCCACCCCTTGGCATCACAGTTACAGTCCAATCATAATTCTCCCAAGTGTCAGGTGTGAGATAACTTCAAAAGGCATCACGAAGATGGAATGTCGGTGCCGTTAGTCCTGGCGGGAATCTCCTACGCATGCGTAGTCCGACAGGCAGCTGAGCTCCAGAACCTTCCTCCAGCACAATGAGTAACCCCTCCCAAATACCATGCCCTCCCTCCCCGTTTCATGGCAGCCGAAGGAACAGCAAAGCAGAGGCTGACAGTCAGCATGTTGCCCCCAACAATTTGGCTCCTCATTTTACTGACCTCGGAAGGACGGAAGGCTGAGTCAACCTTGAGCGTGGTGAGATTTGATCTGTCAAATTGTAGGCAGCCGGCAGTCAGCAGAAGTAGCCTGCAGTACTGCACTCTAACCACTGTGCCACCATGGCTCATATGCCTAAATATCAGCAACTATGATTTCCCCTCAGGCCGCATCATGAAATATTTTAACTATTTCTCATAGTTTTAGAAGTGACTTTGTTGCAGAATGGCAAGCTGGAGAGAATGGCTGATGCCACTGTTTCAAGAACATGCTTGGCACTTCCTTGGGTGTATAGAACTGGTTAAGTGAATTTAGAATCCTAGTGCATAAAATCTTTGGTCACAATAATTGGCATATTTAAACAAGACAAATTAATTAAAAAAAATAAAGTTAATTGCTACCTTATGTTTTCGATCTTGATTAGAAAAAAAGTAAAAATCTGTTCATTTCATTGCTATTAATTTTTCCGTTGATGAATCTGCAATTAAAATACTGCTCAATGCATGAAAAAGAATTTAGGAGCTCGATAGTCCCCCATATGGAACGATGGATCCATAAATAAAGTGCATCGGCTGATGGCTTGCAAATAATTGGTACAGGGAAAATGAGAAACGTTCATTCAAATCACTTCAACGAAGGGAACATTATGTGACATTGACCTGGTTTACACATTATACAAATCACGATACATTAGTGTTGTGACTCAGCAGAAGCTTGCTGTGAGTTGCGTCGGGATGCAGGAATAATGAGCAGCTGTTGCTCGTTAGGGTCGTCTTCTGCAGATAAAAGGACTGATGGTGCCACGCCTTCGTGGCAGAAGTCAACGTTCGTGGTTCGTGGTTCGTTGTGTATGGTTCATCGTTTCGAGATTCAAAGAGGCACTTGGATAAGTGATTTGCTTTCTGTAAACCTGTTTTGCTGTAAGAGCTTTTTGTTTTTGCTTTTGCTGTGTAACTTTTTGCCAGAGACTTTTTCTACATTTATTTTTGGGCTCGCAGCCAGCTTGAGCCGGGACTGATAAAGATATTTCCTTTGAAGTTCTGTCTGACTGTCATTTGTGAACGAGCGAAGAAGGGGAGGTCAGAACACATTTGCTAGTTTGCTAAACATGTAGAAAACTGTTATGACTTATAATGATTTAGTTTATGTGAACCTAGTCAATTATGCTTTATATATGGACCTGGATTGTGCATGCATTATTTTTGGCACTCCACATATACCGGCTACTCAGTGGTTAGTATTGTATTTATAGCTCTGTTTTATACTTTCTGGTGGTTCCATGGATAGAAAAAAGGATGGTCTCTACTGGGTGTTACATGACAACCAAAGGGGAAAGGTGCTCCTGAGAACTTTGAGGAAAACTCTGGGAAAATATGAAGACCCTAAGAGAACCTACCTATGTAATCTTAGAGATTGTGGGTGTCTAAACCAGTTTGATCTAGTGCAGTAATGGCTAATCTTTTTGTCGTGGCATACCTAAAGTGTGCGCATCCGCATCCATAATGCATGCACAGCCCCCTGCCCCCCATGCATGCGCGGCAGAGACCTGAAGACCAGATGGCTCGTGGGAAGTCCATGCACATGCGTGGTGGACCTGGGCTGGGGCAATGGCTGCCATGCCCACAGGGAGGGCTCTGCAGGCTACCTGTGGCACACATGCCATCGTGACCCGACAAATGCGCACATGACAAAAGCGCGCTGACGAAACCGCGGCAATAAAACCACGAAGTCATTAACACGCCCACAACAACCTGCTGACAAAACCGCGCCCACAAAAGCGCGATTTCAGTTAAGATAAGGGTTGGGTTCAGGGTTAATTTTAGGTTTAGGTTTAGGGTTAGGTTCAGGGTTAGGTTCAGGGTTAGGTTTAGGTTTAGGTTTAGGGTTAGGGTTAGGGTTAGGGTTAGGGTTAGGGTTAGGGTTAGGGTTAGGGTTAGGGTTAGGGTTAGGTTTAGGGTTAGGGTTAGGTTTAGGGTTAGGGTTAGGTTTAGGTTTAGGGTTAGGTTTAGGTTTAGGGTTAGGATTAGGGTTATTAGGTTGTTATTACTTGTTTGTTGAAGGCACGCTTTTGTCGGCGCGCTGTTGTCGGTGTGTTTCTGCGCTCATTCGTTGGCGCGATTTAGAACTTGCAGTTTTCTCAGCATGGTTTCGCCCGCGCGCTTTTGTTGAGTGCGCATTTGTCAGTGAACCGCATGCCATAGATTCGCCATCACGGATCTAGTGGCTAGAAACCAGGAGGTTGTGAGTTCTAGTCCCATTTTAACCAATGAAAGCCAGCTGGAAGGTTTTGGGCATCTCCCTTCTTGACCACATCACAAATGACACCATTTGGCAACATTTTGGTGTGACATCAATTATAGAGAAGATGAGAGAGGGCCAACGCCACATGTCCTGAGAGGAGCACCTTCCACCATTTCCAGGACTGCCTGCCAACTAGGAGTCAATGGCTGGTGGCTTTGCAGGCGTGCAAAACAGAGACACCATCAGCTAAGATATGCACCCCACCGGCCTGCGCCCTGGAGATGCAGCTGACCATGCAAAATGGCGTTCAATGATTCAAAACATGGACCCTGCACCTGAGGGAATACATTAGGAAGAAGATGACTTTCTCTCAGCCTAACTCAGCCTTCCGCAAAGCCACCAAGTCCTGGCTGCTCCAGTAGGCTGGGGGGATTGTGAAACATCCAGCCCCATGGAAATTGTGAATGTTGCGTCTTTTTAAAAGTGTTGTCTTTGTCTATTTATCCCCTTTCCCTTGTCTATTGTGAGCCGCCCGGAGTCCTCCGGGAGTGGGCGGCATACAAGACAAATGAAATGAAATGAAACTTGCGTCACAGGATTGCTGTTATGGGGCAAATAGAAGGAGGAAGGAGTTAGTTCATCACCCCATGAGTTATTTATCAAAATAATGCAGATGGGAAATAAAATAAATAAATAAAAATGAAGATTTAGTCAGAAATAGCAGGCATGGAGATACACTTGATGGCCATCAGCCAGTCATGGACATACATGTCACCAACCAAATTGGGTGAAAACAGAGGAACATATATGCTTCAAGCAGATCTTTCCCAGAAACAGATTGGCTACAGACCTCTGTTCTTTCAAAACATACATGAAAAGTCTGGCATTTTCTTTACTTTAGCTGGTGTTAAAAACAGAGAGCTGTTCTTGTATAAATCATGCCGATTACTGAGTTTTTCCATTGCATAATAATAAACCTCATTATTTCCCAATCTGGCATTTTCTAGATTACCGCTGGCCCTATCTTGGCCAGTATGGATAACCCTTAGATGCTGGAGTTTATGTTCCATCATTTGGAAGATTCTGAATTGGGGGAATCCACTGTTATCACTGTATGAGCTGTGGTGGTGTAGTGGTTAGAATGCAGTATTGCAGGCTAACCCACTGCTCACTGCCAGGAGTTCGATCCTGACCGGCTGAAGGCTGACTCAGCCTTCTATCCTTTTGAGATGCGTAAAATGAGGACCCAGATTGTTGGGGGCAATGCGCTAGCTGTGTAAATCATTTAGAGAGGGCTGTAAAGCACTGTGAAGTGGTATATAACAGGGGTGGATTCTGGCCCGCACTACTGC
Source organism: Thamnophis sirtalis (assembly GCF_051295495.1). Classification (NCBI taxonomy): domain Eukaryota; kingdom Metazoa; phylum Chordata; class Lepidosauria; order Squamata; family Natricidae; genus Thamnophis; species Thamnophis sirtalis. The sequence continues at coordinate 3,336,556 of NW_028261396.1, forward strand.
CAGTTTGCTTATATGTGCAACTGAAAAACAAGATGGTGGCATCAAAGCTGCCCACCAGGGAACTGGTTCAGGGGCGTGGCAGGCCTCAGTCGCTGCCGGTTCCAGCGACCCAGGCCGCCAAACCACTACCGGTTCAGGCAAACCGGTCCGAACTGGTAGGAACCCACTACTGTTATATAAGCAGAGGTGGGTTCCTACCAGTTTGCACCTATTTGGTAGAACCAGTTTGTCAAATCTACCGAACCGGTTAGAAGAGGTTCCACCAGTGGACCCGGAAAGCAGGCCACACCTACAGAAGAGGTTCCAAACTTTTTTGAAACCCACCCCTGGTCCTTGGATAGGATTATTCTACACTCTCATGCTCCTATTTATAAAACTCAGGGCCTCTGTGAAAGGTAAGGATGACTACTGCGTTTGTGGTGCAATCAGAACATTGCGTGTGTTGAAGTTGTTTTAACGCAAACCAAAGATGCCTTTTAAAAAACAAGTTGACATCCTATTCTTATGAGGCCAGTGCTGTGTGGGAGGTAATTTAAGGTGGTTCTGACAAGTGTCGTCGGCACCTTCATATCCGGTCACATGGGTGGCAAGCCACTCCCATCCGGTTACATGGGCAGCAAGCCACTCCCACAAAGGAGGCCACACCCACAGAGTAGGTTCGAACAATTTTTGAATCCCACCACTGGTATATAAGCCTACTGCTATCCCTTTCATGGATGGAACGCTTAGATTTACAGCTATTGTTTTGGGGGAATGGTTCCTTGGGGGTAATATTTTAACAAGACATTTAAAAAAATGTTTCTTTCGCTCGCTTGAAAGGAGATGAAGGCATCCATTTTGCTTGAACGGTTTTCTCTTTCTCTCCCCCTTTTCTGATGCTTCCGTATCGGGTAACAGCTGGGCGAGGGTAGTTGGAGCTGCCTCGTTCTCTGCTGAACCGCTTCTCCCTTCTTCTTCTTTTGTTTTTTCCCCCCTCCTTTTGCCCTTTGTTAAAAATGTTTCTGATAAATAACAGACTCTCCACAGCTGTTCAAACCAAGCTGGAGGAGGGTGGGTGGTTTTCTTTTGGGGAGGGGCGGGTTTTTTCAAGCCGACACTTCGGTGCTCATTTGATGCTAAAGTGGGTTTTCGCTTTGGTAGGTAAATAAGCTGCAGCGGAGGATGGTTTTCGTTTCCCCCCCCCTTTTTGTTCAGGAAAAAAAACGAGGCATGGGGGCAGCCTGGAAAGACAATGGAGGCTGTGAATTGGCCACATCTTAAAAACAAAAGTCCTCTGACCTCTCACTGTGCAAAAAAAAAAGGGCATTTTTGAGAGCTTGGCAAAGGCCCTGCGGGTAATTACTTTAAATGGTGACTTTTACCGCTCTTTTGTTTCGTGACAATTGGTGCTATTTCTTCACATGCCTTCAGTGTTAGCTAATTGGTACATGTGCCTTGTTCCTCATCTGAAGTCCATTGACTTCATTAGAACATTAGCATGTGTTCGGGCTTAATTGGGATCCACTTATTTCGCAAAAAGCATGAGTTATTTGTTGCCACTGGGCTGGCTCAGCTCCTCGGCACGATGAAAAGCGAACAGGAGGCCTATTTGCGTGCTCCTTTGAACCGATTTCTACAAAACACAAGGGGCTCTCTTTGTTCGGGGCCAACTTTTGGAGTTCTCCCTGGGATATTTAAAAATGGGATTGGAAGAGGAGAGCAAACAGGGTTCTTCCCCTCCAACCTGAAAGTGCCTTCCGCCTTTCGACTGTCAAAAGAAATGTCCTTCTGGGTTCGGCTCCAAGTGGGGAAAAAGACACTGGAGACATGGAGGCTGCTTGGAAAGATGGTTTATTGGTGGACAGGATCACATGGCTTGAGCCCTGAGCAGAAAAGGGGATCACATGCTTCAATGTTGGTGGAGAAGAACAGAAGGAAGGGCTGAGATGCTGAAAGTCCCTGGTTTTATGCCCTCTCTGGCCTTTGATCTTGAGCTTGTATTCTGATTGGTTGTCAGACTCCCATGGGGACATGGTTTTCTCTCCTTGAATAACTTTGGATCCAGATGATTATTTTGGTGTTGCAAAAGAGTATCTAGTGATTAGCCCTTGGAGAAGTTTGTGAAACTCTGTTTTATGAGTAGAATTGTGCTAAGAGTGAGTGCCAAGGCGCTTGGCTCTTGGAAACACTCAAAAAGAAAAACCCACCATCTCCAGAAATGTGGCGGAACCTGCAAATAAGCCAGATGTCAGACCCTTCAACCAATGAGATTAAACCTCTGTTCCCGCTGGAACAGAGGACCTTGGTGGAAACCATTGGAGCATAGTGAGTCCTCAGCGTCTGCTGGAGCACGGACCAAGCGACCGATTGTAGCGGCGTTGGTTCTGACAGGTCTTTGGCAGTTTCGAACCCTTCCCGTCCACAGTAACCGAGGAACACGTTCTTCTTGTGGCCTTCAGAAAGGCCCATGAGGTCGTTGGCTTCGAGGAAGCAGTCGAATCTCAGCATATACGAGTCCCAGTGCTCGGTGACTGGGTCATACGGCGTCGGTGGGGCGTGCATGGCCATTTTGTGTTCTGAGGGCGTTTTGAGTTTGACGCTCAAAAATGGCTGCTCGAAGCTGCGCTGAGCTCCTGGCTGGATTTACTTGCTGGATTGCTACACTCTTTTTGGTTTGCCTTGTTGCCTTCTGAGCCAAGGTGGCGCAGTGGTTAGGGTGCAGTACTGCAGGCCACTTCAGCTGACTGTTATCTGCAGTTCAGCGGTTCAAATCTCACTGGCTCAAGGTTGACTCAGCCTTCCATCCTTCCGAGATGGGTAAAATGAGAACCCAGACTGTGGGGGCGATATGCTGACTCTGTAAGCCGCTTAGAGAGGGCTGAAAGCCCTATGAAGCGGTATATAAGTCTAACTGCTATTGCTATTCCAATCCCACCTTCGTCGCCAGTATTACGTCGGGTAATGGAAAGGCACACACAGGCTAACGGTAACAACAGCTCTTTATTAACTCAGTAGCAACTATGTACAATCCAGAGAAGGTTGAGTCTGACAGCAGCCCTTTTATAGGGAGCTGTCAGACCCTTCGACCAGTGAGATTAAACCTCTGTTCCCACCGGAACAGAGGACCTTGGTGGAAACCATTATAACTGAAGCTAGTATCTAACAGATATCACATGGTTCTCGACTTTAAATCAACTATAAAAAGCTCTGTAAATATTCTCTTGGGGCTACGGGCTGCAAGGAAAGATGGATATTCTGTTTGCCACTTTAATGGCAAACATTAAAGTGTTTCCCGCTCCCAGAGAAAGCTTTCCTATCATCATTTCTATATGGAGGGAGGGAGCTTCATATATTGTTTAGCAACCTTTGGATGTACCGTAAGAGGCATATGAGTGCACCATTCCTTTCCCTGCCCTCCTTTTCTCTTAGCTATAATTCTTGGTTGGCAAACTAAACTGCGGAAGGGCATCTTCCAGCTAATGCTGGTTGTTCTGGAGTCCTGCCAGAGAGACAGCCACAGCTCTTACCAGTCTGCTTCCTGGGATCACACTGGCCTCCCCCCTCTGTGTGTGTGTGTGTGTGTGTGTGTGTGTGTGTGTGTGTGTGTGTGAGCATCCGTGGCTGATCTTGTGAGCTGTCTCTTCTGGCCTTGGGCTTGAGGTTGTCCGTGGCTGCCATAAAGACTAACAAAATTATTAGGGCTCTCGGGAACCGATCTGCATAATCAGAAAACCATTTCTTTCTCACTGCCAGATGTTGAATAGTTCTTCTAAGTACATTACAGAGAGAACATTGCTTTAATGGTACTTCTGAAATTTTCCGTAGAGGAGAAATACGCTTTAATTAATTCTTATAGTAATATAAAGAAAGTACATACTATTATAAAGCTATTAGTCGACTTATATCCCACTTTTTCTCCAGAACGTGGCTCGGATCTCCAGGCATCCAGCTGCGCCATATTTTCTCAACTTAATTGGATGCAGTTTATCCCCGGCTGAGGTTTCAAAATGTGATGTTGTTGTTAGTTGTGAAGTCAAGCCTTGTTTTTTTCCCCTCTGTTCAAGAAACGTAGCTGTGTTTGTAAGACTTTGGCGGAGGAGAGAATTTATGGCGTAGAATTAAGATTTAAGGTTGCATCTGACTTTCTTCTCCCTGTTGGTCCAGAAACTTTATTTCAAAATTTAGAATTTAGAATTTAATAGAATTTGTATGCCACCCAAACCCGTGGGCAGGTTGATACGAAATAGATAATCGGTGACAACATTCCTTAGGATTGCCTAGTTGGTTATGGCTTGCATAGACTTTTCAGCTGCCTCCATTCCACTTAACCAAGATCAGAAAGGCAGCTGATTCTTAGAATGAGTTGCCTCATTTATCTGATGTTCAGAGTGGCCTGCTTGTCGATCTTAGTGCACCCAATGCGGCCTACTGCTGCATACCTCCCAACGGCCGATAAGATCGCACAGGATGGGCCTTCTTCGGGTGCCGTCAGCCAGACAATGTCGGCTGGCAGCTCCCTGGAGGAGGGCCTTCTCTGTAGCCGCTCTGACCCTATAGAATGAACTACCCCCAGAGATCCGGACCCTACCCACTCTCATGGCCTTCCGAAAGGCTACCAAAACCTGGCTATTCCACCTCATGACTAAGGTCCAGCCCCGAACAGATTGGGTGCATGATGAGGTTTTAATCTGTCTTTTTGTTTTAACTTGTTATTTTTTAAAAAATTATTTCTTTGCTGTAAGCTGCCCGGAGTCCTCCGGGATTGGGCGGCCTATAAATCTATTAAATACAATACAATACAATACAATATAATTGAGATAGCTTACCCCAGTGCTTCCCAACCTTGGAAGTTTTAAGTTGTGTGGACTTCAAGCAAGCTGGCTGGGGAATTCTGGGAGTTGTAGTCCATCTTAAAGTTGCCAAGGTTGAGAAACACTGGCCTGGACAATTGTGATATCAGCTATTCATTATTAACACAACACACAGCTGAACCTTCACAGTTGATTACTTTGTGGAAAATTGATCTCACATGACATTTCCCCCCTAATAGGTATGTAGTGTAGGGCCTGCAGTGGTTCCTTTAAGAATCTTCTATCATCTATCATCTATCATCTATCATCTATCATCTCTCTCTCTCTCTCTCTCTCTCTCTCTCTCTGTCTATCTATCTATCTATCTATCTTTATCTCTATCGCTATAATCTAATCTAATCCAATCTAATCTATCATCTATCATCTATCATCTATCATCTATCATCTATCATCTATCATCTATCATCTATCATCTATCATCTATCATCTATCATCTATCATCTATCATCTATCATCTATCATCTATCATCTATCATCTATCATCTATCATCTATCATCTATCATCTATCATCTATCATCTATCATCTATCATCTATCATCTATCATCTATCATCTATCATCTATCATCTATCATCTATCATCTATCATCTATCATCTATCATCTATCATCTATCATCTATCAATCATCTATCATCTATCATCTATCATCTATCATCTATCATCTATCATCTATCATCTATCATCTATCATCTATCATCTATCATCTATCATCTATCATCTATCATCTATCATCTATCATCTATCATCTATCATCTATCATCTATCATCTCTCTCTCTCTAATCTATCTATCTATCTATCTATCTATCTATCTATCTATCTATCTATCTATCTATCTCTATCTCTATCTATCTCTATCTATCTCTATCTATCTCTCTATCCCTATCTATCTCTCTATCCCTATCTATCTATCTATCTATCTATCTATCTATCTATCTATCTATCTATCTATCTATCTATCTATCTATCTATCATACACATCTCTCTTCTCCACATAATGATCAACATACGAAAAAGTCACCCATATTTATGAATGAATCAGCACTAGCAGCTCCTCTGCAGATGGAACAGTTGTAGGTGACTTCCAGATGGGGGTGTCTATTAGATCACAGGTAGAAGTGACCTTCCTTCAATGGTGATCAAAGGACAGCACTACTGGGTGGTTTTTCTACTGCTACCTCCAACTCTCTGAAGTTAAGGTTGTTCATTTCGCAACAAATGGGAAACACCATCTGTGTTGGGGAGGGGAGGAAAGCAAAGTTGTTGGGGAACTTCTGAAGATCATAATGCTGAAGTGTAGTGTTGCACACCGCCAAGTGACAGGGCAACATTAGCATTTCCGACAGTCGTCCCCCCCCTCAAACTCAGTGAAAAAAACCCCCAATTCGGATAGTCACGTAAAATAATAAAAAATATGAAACCTATGAAGAACGGCTGCAAGAATTGGGCATGGCCAGCCTACAGAAGAGAAGCACTAGGGTGTGGCATGATAGCAGCATTTGAGTATTTGAGGGGCTGCCACAAAGAAGAGGGGAGTCACTTAAAATAATAAAAGATATGAAACATATGAACAACGGTTGCAAGAATTGGGCATGGCCAGCCTACAGAAGAGAAGCACTAGGATGTGGCATGATAGCAGCATTTGAGTATTTGAGGGGCTGCCACAAAGAAGAGGGGAGTCAACTTGTTCTCCAAAGCACCAGTAGGCAAGACAAGAACGTGGTTATATGTGGGAATAGTTTGCTTTCTCATTAGCTAGCAAACCATGCTGAGGAATGCAATGTCAGCACAATGATCCTTAATGATCCTTCCTTTATAAGTGTAAAACATGAGATTTGGCACGTTGGCACATCACATCGCTTGCAGCAGGAAACCATGAGCTGTCCATGAGCTGTCCACATTGATAACATAGCCATAGCATGAGCTTTGTCTAGCCAATCAATACAAGTGTACTTTGATCAATGAATCAGCTTCTGCCACGGAAACTGTCTATGACAATAAAAGGGAGCTCCCACGAGCTGTTCGGGGTGCCTTCCCATTAACCTTCTTCCTGCCTGTGCGTTTTTCTTCATCACAACAACAGTTATAAGTCAAGGAATACCTGTACATGCAAGTAGCAGGAAACTCTTTCTTGGACTTTAATGAAAGTCACCTCAAGGCTCGACTACTGCAACGCACTCTACATGGGGCTGCCCTTGAAGAGTGTTCGGAGACTGCAGCTGGTCCAGAATGCAGCCATGCGAGCGATATCAGGGGTACCTCGGTACACCCGTGTTACACCTATCCTCCGTGAGCTGCACTGGCTCCCTATTAGTCTCCGGATGCGCTACAAAGTGCTGGTGATTACCTTTAAAGCCCTACATGGCACTAGACCTGGAAATCTGAGAGACCGTCTCCTGCTACATACCTCCCAAAGTCCGATAAGAACTCACAGGTTAGGCCTCCTCCGGGTGCTGTCTGCCGGACAATGCCGGTTGGCGACCACTCGGGGGAGAGCCTTTTCTGTTGCTGCTCCGGCTCTGTGGAACGAGTTACCAACAGAGATCCGGACCCTCCCCACCCTTGCAGCCTTCCAAAAAGCCACCAAAACCTGGCTGTTCCGGCAGGCCTGGGGTTGCTGACTCAAACCAGGTCAACCCCCAATTAATCTGGATGTATGTTGTGTTTTTAAAATGTTTGTATTGTTTTATGATCTTCCCCTGTATGTTATTTTATTTTATTCGTACTTGTAAGCCACCCTGAGTCCCCCCCCCGGGATTGGGCGGCATATAAACCCATTAAATTGACAAATTGAATTGACAAATTGAACAGTGGTGATATTTCTGAGAGCACAACAAGCAACACTGCAACAGTCAATAAAAAGGCAGAGGGAAAATTTCAAGTGGTGGACATAAAGCATATTTTTTGTAATCCATGCCAAAAAAGAAAAGAAAAAGAAAGATATAAGAATCACAGTTGGGAATAACTGTATAACACCACTTGTCAGCTGTGACCAGGGCGGCATTTGCCCAGGTTCGCCTGGTGCACCAGTTGCGTCCCTACCTGAACCGGGAGGCTCTCACAACAGTCACTCGTGCCCTTGTGACCTCTAGGCTGGAGTACTGCAACGTGCTCTACATGAGGCTGCCCTTGAAGAGTATTCGGCGACTTCAGCTTGTCCAGAATGCAGCCGCACGAGCGATCGTGGGTGCGCCTCAATTCACGTAACACCTATCCTCCGCGAGCTGCACTGGCTTCCTGTTGATCTCCGGGTGCGCTTCAAGGTGCTAGTTGTCACCTACAAAGCCCTTCATGGTATTGGATCTGGGTACTTGAGAGACCGCCTACTGCCAATTACCTCCACTAGACCAATAAGATCCCATAGACTAGGCCTCCTCCGAATTCCATCAGCCGGCCAGTGTCGACTGGCGACTACCCAGAGGAGAGCCTTCTCTGTGGCTGCTCCGACCCTCTGGAACGAACTCCCCGTGGAGATTCGTACCCTCACCACCCTCCAGGCCTTCCGCAAAGCCCTTAAAACCTGGCTGTTCCGACAGGCCTGGGGCTAAAGACTTGCTGCCCCACTTGAATGGTTTGATTGCTGTGCTTTTTAACTGTGTATGGTCTTTATGTTTTGTAACTTTGTCTGTTTTCCCCCTCCCTTGAACTGTGAGCCGCCCTGAGTCCCTTCAGGGAAAAGGGCGGCATACAAATAAAGTAAATTGAATTGAAATTGAATTGAAATTGAATAAGGGTTTATTATTGTTATTTGCTCTTCTGCCTTTCCAGTTCTGAAGTATCAAAGGTGATCTTAAGCATGTGAATGTGTACTCAAGGCGGAGGCGTCACAGGCTCACTTCCCCGTCTCTCATTTGTCACAAGGTCAGCTGTGAGTCCATAAACCTGTCCAGTCCCACCCTAGGAAGGCACAAACAGACCTTGATGTGTTAGCACACCTGGGCTTCCTCGCAGCTGTTTGATTCACAACTAAGCAACGTTCTCATTTTTTTCTAATGCTTTCACCCCCACCTAGCCGCTGTCGGATTTTTTTTTAGACTATTCAGTGGATAATTTTCTCCAAAGATTAAATTGCCAAGTGAAATCTAGGGACATTCAAAAACGAAACTAATACCTTTCTGAATGGGAACAAGCTGAGGAAACGCAACTGGGTTGATCAAATTCTATTCCTTTCTTTGCTTTTTCTTTGAAAACATTTCGCTTCAATCCAATCTGACTGGATGGTGGGGAATGGAAGGATTTATGTTCCTTGCAGACAGCTGGTCATTTGCATCCTTTTAGAGGGTCATTGAAGCACCTGGAGGTTTATCTGTGTCCTCATGGTCACCTGAGTACTGCTCCTGGATCCTGTAGTCTGCAATTTTTTTGGAAATCTATTCATACTTTCACACCATTTGAAGGGCGTTCATCCCAAATTGCATAGCTAAACGTCTGTAGAGATTCCCAGTCATCCAGGAGACAGTTGTCCCAGAGGTGCTTTTTCAGGAGGCAACTGGGTTTTCTTGTTTTTTCTTCTTGGATGAGCAGCAAAAGGTCTTGAAAGAAAAAAAAACAAGAAAGTCCACTTGCCTCCTGAAAAAGCACCTTCGGGACAACCGTCATGAAATTTCTCCTTAGTTAGCAATAGCAATAGCAATAGCAGTTAGACTTATATACCGCTTCATAGGGCTTTCAGCCCTCTCTAAGCAGTTTACAGAGTCAGCATATCGCCCCCACAGTCTGGATCCTCATTTCACCCACCTCGGAAGGATGGAAGGCTGAGTCAACCCTGAGCCGGTGAGATTTGAACCGCCGAACCGCCGAACTGCAGCTGTCATCTGAAGTGGCTGCAGTACTGCACTCTAACCACTGTGCCACCTCGGTTCTAGGTTGCTTCTCTCCAGAGGTGGGTTTCTCCTGGTTTGGACCACTTCGGGAGAACTAGTAGTGGTAATTGGGCATGAGTTGCTGAACCGGTAGTGATGGCTGGCTGGCCACGCCCCTGAACCAGCTTGCTCTGATGCTTGTCCTGCCTCGTCTTCATCACGTGCATCCACACAACTGCCTCCTAGTGCCCACACACAGGTAAACAGCATGGGCTGCTCAGGGAGCCTCCAGGCTTCTCAACCACTGCCTCCTAAGTGGGATCGAGCCTCCTCGCCTCTTTGATGCATGGAGACAGGAGGTGGCAGTTTCGATTGCTGCCTGCAAGCTCCGGGGGAGTGGGGTGGGGGTAAGCAGCCAAGTGAGCATGTCAGGATCTACCGGCTACCTCTAATCTGCAGTTTACTTGTGAGCAAGTTTACTCATGAGCAGGGTGCTCGACAGCCGGCTGATTGCTGGCTTGCTCGCTTGGCTGCTGCACCTCCTGGGGCTCACAGGCATTGTACAAAACCACACACACACTTCGGACCAGTGGTGGGTTTCAAAAATTGTTTGAACCTACTCTGTGGGTGTGGCCTCCTTTGTGGGAGTGGCTTGCTGCCCATGTGACCGGATATGAAGATGCCGACGACACTTGTCAGAACCACCTTAAATTACCTCACACACAGCACTTGCGTGCATAAGAATAGGATGGAAACTTGTTTTTTAAAAGGCATCTTTGGTTTGCGTTAAAACAACTTCAACACACGCAATGTTCTGATTGCACCACAAACGCAGTAGTCATCCTTACCTTTCACAGAGGCACTGAGTTTTATAAATAGGAGCGTGATAGTGTAGAATAATCATATCCAAGGACCAGTGGTGGGTTTCAAACAATTTCAGAACCTCTTCTGTAGGTGTGGCCTGCTTTCCCGGGTCCACTGGTGGAACCTCTTCTAGCCGGTTCGGTAGATTTGACGAACCGGTTCTACTGAATAGGTGCGAACTGGTAGGAACCCACCTCTGCTTCGGACCCACCAGCTCTCCTGTGTTCAGCTTGGCACGGCTCAGGTTGCTGCTTTCTTTGGCCTTTTTAAAAAAAAAAAATGTTTTACAGAATATTTTATTTCCCCTCTCCAACCTGAAACATAAATTTGCCAAGCCACGCCCACGGAACCGGCAGTAAAAAAAACTTTGAAACCCACCCTTGCTTCTCTCCTTGATTAGTTTCCATCTGTTGCTTCTTGTCCTGCCCTCAGGTGCTTTGGAGAACAGGCTGACTCCCTCTAGAGCCGCGGTGGCACAGTGGTTAAATGCAGCACTGCAGGCTACTTCAGCTGACTGCAGTTCTGCAGTTCAGCTGTTCAAATCTCACCGGCTCAAAGGTTGACTCAGCCTTCCATCCTTCCGAGGTGGGTAAAATGAGGCCCCGGATTGTTGTTGGGGGCAATATGCTGACTCTGTAAACCGCTTAGAGAGGGCTGAAAGCCCTATGAAGTGGTATATAAGTCAAACTGCCATTGCTATTGCTATTCTTTGTGGCAAGGGCTTGAGCGGTATGCGTGTATGTCTGAATGTATACGGCGATTTGGATTCCCTGCCTGCCTCAAGAACTATTTGGCAGAACAACGGAAAGACTATTTTGCTTTGCATTTGCCTTTTCTATGGGTGCCTCTTTCCATCCTGCTGAAAAGTGTGAATCAAGCCTAAAAATATCATTCCCTCCTGGAAAACACAGCCAATTCAAAGGATTCTACAAGGATTTACATGCAAATAAATGAGAATTGTGTGGAGTCGTTTCCCCTATCCAATGTGGTATCAGCAAGCAACTGTGAAGATTGCCTTTGTTTTCATTCTAACAAACCCAATCTTACCAGCCAAAGTAAAAAAAAAAAGCTCGCTGCCTTTATCTGAAATTGCATTAGCTGCAACTTATCTCACTGGTTTAGGAAAATGTGGTATTTGCTCCTATATTATGAACTCTTAATCCCTTTATCAGCCCCCCAGTCGTGTGTTTGTTTCCCAAGACAGGGATCCCACTGAGATAAATAGAACTTGTCTCCAAGGACATGGACTTAAGGTGTTGAGGCTTTTGTCTGTATCGCCCTGGCATAACATTGACCTTTTCAGGCGAAAGCAGTTGGCAATGGCAGTTCTTGGCAACAGGAATCAAAGGGAAACAGAAATGAAACGAGCAAAAACTAAAGCAAATGTTCAGACCCCATTTGGAGTGTCGAGTGTAGTTCTGGGCTCCAGAGTTCAAAAAGGACAGGGAGAATAAGAGAATAAGATTCAGGGCAGAGGCCATCAAGATACTGAAGGGTCCAGAAATCGGTTCCACCACAAAACCGTGTTCGATTAAAGCGCGCTCGACGAAACCACGTAGCTGATGTCATCACAGGGCGACAACAGCGCGGAGACAGAAGCACGCTGTAAACGCTAAACCTAAAATTAACCCCTAAACCTAAACCTAACCCCCCTAAACCTAATCCTAAACCTAATCCTAAACTTAACCCTTAACCTAACCCTTAACCTAACCCTAACCCTAACCCTAAACCTAACCCTAACCCTAACCCTAACCCTAACCCTAACCCTAACCCTAACCCTAACCCTAACCCTAACCCTTAACCTAACGCTAAACCTAATCCTAACCCTTAACCTAACCCTAAACCTAACCCTAACCCTTAACCTAACCCTTAACCTAACCCTAACCCTAACCCTAACCCTAACCCTAACCCTAACCCTAACCCTAAACCTAACCCTTAACCTAACCCTAACCCTAACCCTAACCCTAACCCTAACCCTAACCCTAACCCTAACCCTAACCCTAACCCTAACCCTAACCCTAACCCTAACCCTAACCCTAACCCTAACCCTAACCCTAACCCTAACCCTAAACCTAAACCTAAACCTAAACCTAAACCTAACCCTTACCTTAACTTGAATTGGCTTGCTTTCAAAGTGCTATTTAAAGCGCCCTTCTTTCTCCGCGCTCGCTGTTGTCGCCCTGTTGATGATGTCAGCGAAGCGGTTTAATCGGGCGCGCTTTAGTCGAGCGTGGTTTTGTCGTGCCACGCAGAAATCAAGCTTCATGAAGTGAGAGTTAAAGGAATGGGTTATATTTAGCTGCAGAAAAGGTGACTAAGGGGAATTGTGATAGGGCTTTTACATGGAAGAGAGGACTAGATTTGCTCCCTATGCCCCAGAGGGCAGATCCAGAACCAGCAGGTTACAATGTTAATGAAGGAAGTTCAAGCGTGACATTCAAGAGGAATCCCCGAGTTGGCAGACATGTGAAATGGTGAGGTCTGCTCTATTGGTGGTCCTCCCACAGAGGCTGGAAAGCAGGGGTGGTATCTGTAAGGGATCGCAGGATGGACAAGACGTGAGGCGCCTGAGGTAAGTTAGAACAGTGGTTTGTTTCAAACAGAGCAAGAACTATATACAAGCAGGAATTCAGCACCTTGCCCTGCTTGACAGCTATTTATACGGAGCTGTCAAGCAGGGCGACCAATGGGAGGATTCCTGGCAGCCCGCGTTCAGCCAGCCATGCTTTAGCCAATCAGGTGCGGCTTGGCTGTTGCCTGCTGTCAGTTGTAAGTCGAGGACCTGCGGCCGGTTGTAAGTTGAGGACTTTAGGACTGGTCGCAGGTCGAGGACTTAACAGTATTCACTTACCTTCCCTACTGGTTCGCAAATGTGAGCGCACGCCAGTGGTGGGATTCAAATAATTTACCAACCGGTTCTCTGCCCTAATGACCAGCTGGGTAGGTGGGGCTTGGTGGTCATGTGACTGGGTGGGCATGGCCAACTCAAGGTCACTCAGGTCGATGGGCCTTAACTGTTACAATGAAATAAGGGTTAACCGGTGGGGCAGTTTCTGTAAGCAGGTCAATAAAGATTAGGCTAGAAACAACACCAGAATGTTTCCTTCCTGCCTTCCTTACAGGATTAGCCCTGGAAAGTGGGGGAAAATAAATTGAGATTTCTTCCAGCAACAAGCTTAGAAAGTTAACAACCGGATCTCCCGGATAGGTCCGAACTGGGTGAATCCCAACACTGGCGCACGCTCACTTTGCTCTCAATGCCCTGTGCATGCATGCGCTCAGTTTTCTGTACATGCGCTTCAGCTAAAGAAAGTGCCTAAATGGGACGGCATAGAGCTGGAGCTTGTGGGCAGGTCCACCCGCGATTTCCACTACCATTCGGATGAACCGGAAAAATGCCACCTTTGGCTGCAAGGTCATACATCAGAGTTGTTCAACTAGATCATGAGATGAGCAGGGAAGCGTACTAGATAACTTCTATCAGTGGTGGGTTCCTCCCGGTTTGGATTGGTTTGGCCAAACCGGTAATGGTTTGGCAGCCTGGGTCATTGGAACCGGCGGCGACCCAGGCCTGCCACGCTACTGAACTGGTTCTCCAGGCGGTGCCGTAGGTGCAGCCATCTTGTTTTTTTGCTCCTGCGCATGCAAAGAACAATTTTTATTGTAGTGCGCATGCAGTGTGCATCAAGAGCACGTGCGTGGGGTGTGGCCATGAGCGAACCGGCAGTAGTCACTGCTGGAACCCACCCCTGACTTCTATGATGTCTTCCAGATCTGAATCTCTGGTTTTATGATTCATTCCAGAAGCTGAATGTTCTTGAACAGTTAGTGAAAAAAAAAAGTAGACTATATAAATCTTTCGAGCTAAAACACAGAAAGGGGAGGAGAATGGAGAAAATTAATGGTCCTGACAGATTCATCCTTAGTTTTGCCACATTGCTTTTGTTTCTATGATTTATGGGGGGAAAAATGGTAGGAATATCTTTATTTCTTCCCTCCCTGCTCAATTTCTAGTCCTCAAAGTATTATGGGTAGCATAATACATTGTTCATGTAAGAACTGAGGTGGCGCAGTGGTTAGGGTGCAGTACTGCAGCCACTTCAGCTGACTGCTAGTTCTGCAGCTCGGCGGTTCAAATCTCATCGGCTCAGGGTTGACTCAGCCTTCCATCCTTCCAAGGTGGGTAAAATGAGGACCCAGATTGTGGGGGCAATATGCCGATTCTGTAAACCGCTTAGAGAGGGCTGAAAGCCCTATGAAGCGGTATATAAGTCTAACTGCTATTGCTAACTGCTATTGCTATTGTTCAGAAAAAAAAAAGTTTTATAACAGCAATAACTCTGAAGTACTTTCCTCTCTCTCTCACACACACCCCTTCGCTTTTTATAACGAGTTATGTTTGGAAAGCATTCAGTGGGTTTCTGTGGCTGGTCTAATATGTCCAACCTTGAAAATGTAGCAGATGTCTCTCAGTTGTAGGCATGTTATATAATTAAATAAATTTAGACCTACCTGCAATAGTCTTGGATACTCTTTTTTTCCTGTTTGGTTTGTAATTAGTCTTTGATTTGATTCTGCCATCATTAAGAATAGAGAAGACTCTGCAAAACTCAGGTTGCTAGGACTGTTGCAGAGGTGGGTTCCTACCACTTCGCACCTATTCGGTAGAACCGGTTCATCAAATCTACTGAACCGGTTAGAAGAGGTTCCACCAGTGGACCCGGAAAGCAGGCCACACCTACAGAAGAGCTTCTAAAAATTTTTGAAACCCACCACTGGTCCTTGGATATGATTATTCTACACTATCATGCTCATATTTATAAAACTCAGTGCCTCTGTGAAAGGTAAGGATGACTACTGCGTTTGTGGTGCAATCAGAACATTGCGTGTGTTGAAGTTGTTTTAACGCAAACCAAAGATGCCTTTTAAAAAACAAGTTTACATCCTATTCTTATGCACGCCAGTGCTGTGTGTGAGGTAATTTAAGGTGGTTCTGACAAGTGTCGTCGGCATCTTCATATCCGGTCGCATGGGTGGCAAGCCACTTCCATCCGGTCACATGGGCGGCAAGCCACTCCCACAAAGGAGGCCACACCACAGAGTAGGTTCGAACAATTTTTGAAACCCACCATTGCTTTGGACTAACCATCAGCCTAAAAAAAACCCACACACATCATGAATCAAGACATGGATTCACCTTCCTGTATTACAATCTCTGCACAAGAACTGGAGGTCATCCATGACTTTGAGTACCTCGACTCAACTATCTCCCTTTAGATACCGAGCTGAATAAACCACCACATCTTCCAGACTTACAAAGAGAGTATGGCTTAATAAGAAGCTGACAAAACATACAAAGATCCAGATCTATAGATCCTGAATCCTGAGCACACTCTTGTACTGCAGTGAGCCTTGGACCCTTTACGCATGGCAGGAGAGAAAGTTGAACACCTTTCATATGCGCTGTCTCCGACATATTCTTGGCATTACCTAGCATGACAACGTTCCAAATAGCGCAATCTTGGAACGTGCTGGAATCTCTAGCATGTATACACTATTGAAATAGCGACCTCTACGCTGGCGTGGGCATGTTGTGAGAATGACTGATGGTCGGATTCCAAAAGATCTCCCGTATGGAGAATTAGTGCTGGAAAAACACCCCAGAGGAAGATTACAGCTGCAATATAAGGATATCTGAGAGAGGTCAGAACAGGGACCTATGTTTGTTCTATTGGTTCTCTTGTGTTTTGGAGCCCACTGACTTGGGTATACTTAAAGGAACCCAAGACAAAAAGGAACCTATTGGATTGTCGCATCCTGAGACAAGAAGGAATTTAATAGAGGCAACTCATTCAGATATCTCTTCATACGAATAACTCGCAAAGTATGAAGAAGGACACATCATACCCTTATTTTTAATTTGGAGTGGCTTTGGGGCCATAATATATTCTATTTAGATTCAACTATTTTGAATTTGCTCGCTGCACAGGGATATCTGCAAAGTATAATGCTTTCTAACAGCTGTATGGAAGAGCAAACATGGAAATGTTCCTTGCGCATAATATCCATGAAATTGCATTGCATATTGTATGTTGTTATTAGTGCCTCGCAAACACCTAATTTGAAAGATTAATGAAAATGACAAATATGATTACTCTATGTTTATTGCCAATACCTTTTGCTAATAAAGCTTTCCCTGGTTCTCCTTTATAAAATGATGTCAATTGGAAGATGTCAATTACTGTAATTCTCCCTCTCTCTCTCTCTCTCTCTCTGGGTATGTACGTGAAGTTCTAAAATATATCACCTTATGGTTCCTACTATGTATCTGCATGCTTGTGTTTAATAGTCATGGAGGAGTTATCGTTAAAATCTTCTGCCCCTTTTATAGCCAGGCATTTCCTTATTGTAGAGGTGCAATGGGGACGCAGTGGCTCTGTGGCTAAGATGCTGAGCTTGTCGATCAGAAAAGTAGGCAGTTCGGCGATTCGAATCCCTAGCACCCACGTAACGGATTGAACTCCCGTGACTTGTCCCAGCTTCTGCCAACCTAGCAGTTTGAAAGCATGTAAAAATGCAGGAGAAAAATGGGAACCACCTTTGGTGGGAAGGTAAAAGTGTTCCGTGCACCTTCGGCATTTAGTCATGCCAGCCACCTGTCTTTGGAGAGGGGTGGCTCTTCGGCTTTGAAATAGAGATGAGTATATATGTGTGAGGGAAACTTTTACCTTAGGGGCACAATGGCTCAGCAGTTAAAGATGCTGAACTTATAAGCTGGAGAGCTGACCCCCCGAGTTTGACATCCGTGCGCTGTGCAATGGGCTGTGCTCCTATCACTTCACTCAGCTCCTGCTCACCTAGCAGTTTGAAAGCATGCAAATGCAAGCAGATTGATATGTACCTGTTGTGGCCCAGCAGGAGCCGTTGGAGCTGCCACCAGACTCTGACAGCGAGGGGCCCTATGAGTCGGCTCTGGAAGATGTGGAGGACCCTGGACAGGGTTCCAACTCCGAGCAGGGTGCAGAGAGGCTGGTTGGCCACCAGGAGACACCTGAGGGTTGGATCAGCGGTGAGAGCCAAAGGGAGCGTGCTCCCGAAGTCAAGCCTTGGAGCAGTGGGGAGGAGACAAGAGAGTGTGATCCTGACATCATGCATTGGAGCAGTGGGGAGGAGACAAGGGAGTTGGTCCTGGATGCCCGGCAATGGAGGGCTAATAGGTGTAAAGAACAGTTATGCAGTTACAGGAGATAATTGAACTCAGCTGGTGGTATTTAGGCTCCTCTCAAGACTATAAAAGGAATGGCTTTCCACACACTCGTTGCAGGAGTCAACGTATTTACTAGAGCTGGAGAAGCTATCATGACTATCTTGGCAGGCTGGATTGCTGCCAAGGTCTGGCCTGTGCTGGATTGCTGCCAAGGTCTAGTCTGTGTGTTAATAAATCCTTGAAGTATCTTTGTCTCGGCGTGCTTTGGTGTATGAAGAGGGGGGTCAGAACAGATACCACTTCAGTGGCAAGGTAATAGTATTCCATGTACCTTATAATATTTCCTCTCTTGTGTTTTGGAGCCTGCTTACTTGGGTATACTTAAAAGAACCCGTGACAAAAAGGATGCCATTGGATTGTTGCCTCCTGCTGTTTAAGCAAGAAGGAATTTAATGGATAATAATTTTCAGATGCCTCTTTGTATGAATAACCCACGGAGAATGAAGTTGGACTCAACTGGAAAGGAGAAATGTTTGCCTTTTTTATTTTCTAATTGTAACCCTGGCTGCTACACCAGGTCAGTTTTTATTCCAGCTTAATTGTTGCTCAACCTTACCAAGCGAACACAGGTTCTAGCTCTTTTCCTGACTGTGTTCTTTGACTGATTTAGTTTAGTTTTAGTTTAGTTTTCCTTCATTTGTATGCCGCCCTTTTCCCTGGGGGGACTCATGGCGGCTCACAATTCAGAAGGGTGAGGGGGGGGGGCAAGACAAACAGTATTCCAAACATGGAGACAATACAACATATTAAAAGAAAGCACAACAGTCACACAATTCGGGTGGGGTTAAAATCTTAACCCCAGGCCAGCCAGGACAGCTAGATCTTTAAAGCGGCGCGGAAGGATTGGAGGGTGGCGCGGGTCCGAATCTCCACGGGGAGTTCGTTCCAGAGGGTCGGAGCAGCCACCGAGAAGGCTCTCCTCCGGGTAGTTGCCAGTCTGCACTGGCTGGAAGATGGAATTCGGAGGAGGCCTAATCGATGCGATCGGATCAGTCTAGTGGAGGTAATTGGCAGTAGGCGGTCTCTCAGGTACCCAGGCCCACTACCATGAAGGGCTTTATAGGTGATAAAGAAGCGTGACCCGTCAAAAGCGCGGACGCCAAAAGCGCGATCGACAAAATCGCGCCTTTGACGTCATCACAGCGCGACGAAAAAGATCGAAAAATTCAAATAAAAATTAATAAAAATTAAATTAAAGCAAGCCGATTCACATAAAGGTAAGGGTTAGGGTTAGGGTTAGGGTTAGGGTAAGGGTAAGGGTTAGGGTTAGCTTTAGAGCGTTAGCGTTAGCGTTAGGGTTAGGATAAGGGTTAGCGTTACGTTTTTCGTTACTTTAACGGTTAGGTTTAGGGTTAGGGTTAGGGTTAGGTTAAGAGTTAGGGTTAGGGTTAGGTTTAGGGTTAGGTTTGGGGGGGTTAGGGGAAGGTTTTAGCTTTATTTTTACATTTTTTCCATCTTTTTCGTCGCGCTGTGATGACGTCACAGCGCGCTTTTGTCGAGCGCGATTTTGTCCTACGCGCTTTTGTGGTGGAACCATAAAGAAGGCCTTGACCTGGGATGTATGTTGAAGCAGATCTTTTGATTGAATTTCCTCAGGTAAAGTGCATAATCTGCATTTCTGAACGGTTGAGGGATAATCATCTGGGGAAAAAAAAGCAATTGTGAATGTCTTGCCTGCATTCATTTGCCCAGTGACTGATTTAGTTGGATCATATCTTGGTGTTGATTAGGAGGTTGTCGAGAGCCAATAATGCTGCCCTTCTAAAAGGGGACTGATGAAATAATTCACCTATGATGGTCATTTGTTCTCTCCTGTGTGATGGTTTCACTGCTCAAAGCTGGAAGTGGGGGAAGATGAAAGAGAGAGGGAGATGGAGAGGAAGAAAATCTGTTTTCTTTATAGATATAATCGTGTTTTCCTGAAAATAAGACATGGTATTGCAATATTGCTGTGTTGCAATATTTTTGAGGGAGGGCTTATTTTTGAGGGAGGGCCTATTTTTGAGGGAGGGCTTATTTTCAGGGAAACGGGGTGCCTTAACTTTTGTCTGCAAATATAAAATGGTCAATAAACAAGGAGATTAAAAAACATGACATGGCATTAATGGAGGCAACTCATAGATTCTGATCAGGATAGTTAAGATTATCCGGGCTTCAAATGACTCTGCCTGAACTCTCTTCTGTTGTTTTCAACAGCAGGAAGTTATTGTCCCTCAAAGAGAGCTCAGAAACCCACTTCCAAACACACTGAGATTCCTACACAATATCTCAATCTTTTTATTTTGTCACATAATTAAAGGCAGTGTTGCACCACTTGAAGATGTGTAGACTTCTGGGGGTTAAAGTCCACACATCTTCAAGTGGCCAAGGTGATGAGCCGAGGTGGCGCAGTGGGTAGAGTGCAGTACTGCAGGCCACTTCAGCTGACTGTTATCTGCAGTTCAGCGGTTCAAATCTCACCGGCTCAGGGTTGACTCAGCCTTCCATCCTTCCGAAGTGGGTAAAATGAGGACCCAGACTGTGGGGGCGATATGCTGACTCTGTAAACCGCTTAGAGAGGGCTGAAAGCCCTATGAAGCGGTATATAAGTCTAACTGCTCTTGCTATGAGCCGAGGTGGCGCAGTGGTTAGGGTGCAGTACTGCAGGCCACTTCAGCTGACTGCTATCTGCAGTTCAGCGGTTCAAATCTCACCGGCTCAGGGTTGACTCAGCCTTCCATCCTTCCGAGGTGGGTGAAATGAGGACCCAGACTGTGGGGGTGATATGCTGATTCTGTAAACTGCTGAGAGAGGGCTGAAAGCCCTATGAAGCGGTATATAAGTCTAGCTGCTATTGCTATTAAGGTGTTTGAAAAATGGTTTCATAGAGTGATGGGATTCAAAAAAATTTACTACCGGTTGGTGGGCATGGCAGGGGAAGGATACTGTAAAATCTCAATTTCCTCCCAATCAGCTGGGACTCGGGAGACAGAGAATGGATGGGGCAGGGCCAGTTAGAAGAGGTATTTACAAGTTCTCCAAACTACTCAAAAATTTCCTCTACTTGTTTTCCAAAACTGGTCAGAACCTGCTGAATGCCACCTCTGGTCTCATACCTGTTTCGAGGCTAAGCCCTTCAATTCCCATTTATTTCATTTTCTCTTTATTAGGTTTTCCTTTCTAGTATTCTTACCACCCTTACTATCATTTCCTGAGCTAATTGAATGAATAGCAATAGCAATAGCAGTTAGACTTATATACCGCTTCATAGGGCTTTCAGCCCTCTCTAAGCGGTTTACAGAGTCAGCATATTGCCCCCAACAATCCGGCTCCTCATTTCACCCACCTCGGAAGGATGGAAGGCTGAGTCAACCTTGAGCCGGTGAGATTTGAACAGCCGAACTGCAGAACTGCAGTCAGCTGAAGTAGCCTGCAGTGCTGCATTTAACCACTGTGCCACCTCGGATGATTGGCAAATCCAAAACTGGATGCGATGCAAGGTGAAAAATAGCCAAACACAGATTTAGAAAAGCATGTTCCAGTTGATGTGGTTTCAAACTGATTTGCCTTTGGTGCAGCCAATATTGCACCGCTGACTCATAACTTGGTATGCAATTAGTTCCTGTTCCAAAATCCTTTTCACAGGGGCCGCTGCTAAACTAGCAATGCCTCTGCATTCCATTTCAGTTTCCCAAGTGAAGAAATGTACATTTTATTTGTTAAATTTCCCTTTCTTAAAAATTTTCAGCTCCTTTCCTAGCCTCTCAATACTGTACTGCAGTGTTTCTCAACCTTGGCAACTTGAAGATGTCTGGACTTCAACTCCCAGAATTCCCCAGCCAGCATTCGCTGGCTGGGGAATTCTGGGAGTTGAAGTCCAGACATCTTCAAGTTGCCAAGGTTGAGAAACACTGCTGTACTGATATTAGGCTTGAAGAGGGGTGTTAGATTTTAATGTAATACGATTGCACATGTATACTGTCTTCTCTTATTTTTTTCTTTAAAACTAAGATATGGTAAGTATATTGATATGGAAGCATAAATATCATCAACATAGAAGGGAGTTTGCTCAGAAGCTGAAATACACCAATGAGAGGAAGAGTGGGAAACAGAGGAGAGAAGAAAGATAGGAAGAGAGGGATAGGAGAGAGGGCAAGGGGGGAAGATGAGGCGGATAAGGAGGAGTGGAATGAAGAGAGAGGAGAAGGAGAAAGGAAGGGGAAGTAGAGCAGAAAAGGATGATGGAGGGAAGAAAGGAGGTAGGAGACAGGTAGAAGAAAGAGGTGTACGGAGAGCAGAAGAGCTAATAATGGGTTGTTATCTTTCTGGGCATTAATGACAAGAGGAACTGATGTAATTACTACTTAATACAATAGGATATTGGCTATGTAATAGTATACATGTGATTGTATGTTATGAAAACGGGAAATAAAAAAGTATATTAAAAAAAAAATACCGTACTGATGCTTCCACTTCATCCCAGTCATGAATAAACATGTCAAGGTGGAGAGGACCTAGTCTGAACTCCGTGGCACCCTGCTTGATGCTTCAGCTCATTCTGCAGATTCCCTGCATGCCTGAGAGGGATGCTGCACTGAAAGAACTCTGGGAAATGTAAGTGGCATCCAGATAAACATGGCAGCTGTTTAGAGAACCAGGCCAAAAGATAACTGGTGACCCAGTCCCTTTTATGATGGGCCCTGCAAATGAGATAGGGTGGCTGCAACTGTCTGGGAATGTAAAGTTGTCCTTCTCCTCTCCACCTGTTTGTGTACTACCTGAATTCTTTCTTCTAACCAATCTGAGATGCAGACACCATAGCTAGGAAAACAGATTGCACGTCACATGCCGAGGGAAAGGCGACACTTGGAAACTTTCAGTCGCAGCGAGGAAAAGGGAAGCCTTTTCCACTGAGCTTCATTTCTTGAGTCTGTTTCCAAATCTTGTCAGACGCCCAAGTGTTTGTTTTCATGCTCCAGATTCTCAGGTAAGACTGTTTTTGTTTGTTCTGACATGCTGCGGCAACAAACAGGATGCTTTTGTTTACGCTAACGTTATATTGTGTGTCTTTAAATAATCTGGAAATATTTTGATTCCTCTCCCATTTTGCTTTATTTTGCTTCTCTGAGAGGGCGGCTCACAAACAAGCATGACACCTAGGGTGGATGAGGTAGAAAACGTAGAAAACTGACCGCAGAAAAAGGGGTCTTTTCGAGACCCCTTTGAGGTTTTTTTGTTTTCTGTTTGTTTTCTTTTAATTTATTTATTATTTAATTTTCACATCAACAGGAGGTGGGGATATCAGCCATGTACTTTTGAGCTGGCTCTGGCCCAGTGAAATAAGGCAGTCAGGAATAATAGCAGTCCAGCCTTGTTTCGCATGGCAGAAGTTATCTTAAAGTGCATATGATAGAAGAGTATGTTCAACCTTTCAACCAGAGGTGGGTTCCTACCAGTTCACACCTATTCGGTAGAACCGCTTCGTCAAATCTACAGAACTGGTTAGAAGAGGTTCCACCAGTGGACCCCAAAAGCAGGCCACACCTACAGAAGATGTAAAAAAACCCAAGTATTGTAGCAGTAATGAATGAATCACTTATTATTATTTATGCTGCAACGTGGCAGATTTCCCCCCATCTTTGACTCCAAAGCACTTTATAACAACTCTGTGATGTAGTAACTGACTCAGCATGGAAGAATAGCATGTTTAGTATCATTAAATGAATCACAGTTGGAGGAAAGTAACTATTCTTATAGTCAAAAGAGGGAAAATGTTGGGAAACTGGACCAGTCATTTTAGCATTGATACCTGAAAAGGTTTTAGAGCAGATCAGAGGTGGGTTCCTACCAGTTTGCACCTATTCGGTAGAACTGGTTTGTCAAATCTACCGAACCGGTTAGAAGAGGTTCCACCAGTGGACCCGGAAAGCAGGCCACACCTACAGAAGAGCTTCCAAATTTTTTTGAAACCCACCACTGGTCCTTGGATATGATTATTCTACACTATCAGGCTCATATTTATAAAACTCGGTGCCTCTGTGAAAGGTAAGGATGACTACTGTGTTTGTGGTGCAATCAGAACATTGCGTGTGTTGAAGTTGTTTTAACGCAAACCAAAGATGCCTTTTAAAAAACAAGTTTACATCATATTCTTATGCATGCCAGTGCTGTGTGTGTGAGGTAATTTAAGGTGGTTCTGACAAGTGTCGTCGGCATCTTCATATCCGGTCACATGGGTGGCAAGCCACTCCCATCCAGTCACATGGGCAGCCAGCCACTCCCACAAAGGAGGCCACACCAACAGAGTAGGTTCAAACAATTTTTGAAACCCACCACTGGGCACCATATACTTTTGAGCTGGCTCTGGGCCCAGTGGAGTAAGGCAGTCAGGAATAATAGCAGTCCAGCCTTGTTTCACATGGTGGAAGTTATCTTAAAATGCGTATGATAGAAGAGTTGGTTCAACCTTCAACCCTGGGACTACTTCTTCTGTCTGGTTATTTCTGTTGTTCTGGTGGCAAAATTGTGACTCAGTTGCAAAGCTCTTGGTGACCATTAGAACACTAGAACAAGGGTCACCAACCTATTAGTGGACCTCAGGGACCACTAAATTCATAATTTTAAATCACATGGACCACTAATATGATTAAAAAAAAGATAAATAGTATTTAGTGCAAAATAAAAAAATGCAAATCATTTTTCTGCGGACCACCAAAATTTTCTCATGGACCACCAGTGGTCCACAGACCACCAGTTAGTGACCACCGCACTAGAGGACACAAAGGATCAAGTTAGAGAGAGAGAAATCTTCATGGAGCAAATCCATCTGCTAAGGGTAGCTAAGTAGCTCTATAGTAAGACTTGATAGCATCTACCGATAATCACTAAATGGCAGTGGTGAGATCCTGTTTTCTATTTCTCTTTGAGTAAAGTCCATAATTTTGAAACTACAAAATTATCTCAGGCAGGTGAAGATAAGTCAAATAACTATCTTATTTATCTCTTGTTCTTTGCTCTCTGCCTACTTCATTACTAGATTTAGGGTTTTTTTAAAAAAAAAATGCATGGAAGATTGGGACATCATATTTTTTACCCAAACACGATTAAGAAATTCATCCTGGAAATAGTAATATTGATCTCTCTTGTATGCTTCTATCTTAAATGACAATTTGTTGAAACTGGTTCTGGGTCTTTTAATATAAAACATGTTGCTGCCATTTTGAAATGCAGAAATAGCACTCTTTTTAATAATTATTTTTTCCCCAAAGATGACTTCTACAGCTGCTTAAAATTATATTTTAATTCTAATTTTAAGATGCTGACATTGTGTGCTTTGCAACCTTTCCCTCTTAAATCTCTTCAGATTGACATGTTGAAACTGATATGAAGATTAAAGCAGAAATTCAGGCTATGATAATTAGCTTGATTTCTTCCCCCTCCTGCCAAAAATCGTTCCCGCCTCTAAAGTCTGTACGTGTTGTCCAGCCAGACTGCTATTTTTCAAAATAATTTCCTAATTTCTTTCCTTTTTCTTTTTCCTTCTCCATTCTGATTTATTAATGGCATGGATGCTTGCTAGTGTAGTTTGCCTTTGAGACATGTTTTAAAATCTTTTTCCTAATGGAGCAGAACTCTGTCCATATACCCTTCACTTTGTTCACTATATGCTGAAAAGTTATTATTTATAGTATCTTCATTTTTTTCTACTACCTTCTTCTATTGGTATCTTAAGGTTATATTACTTGGTTGTTTGTATGAGAGCGGATGCACTGGAGACAAATTCCTTGTGTGTCCAATGACATCTGGCTAATAAAGGATTCTGCTCTGCTCCCTCTATTCCATCCCATTCCATTCCGTTCCGTTCCATTCCATTCTATTCCATTCTATTCTATTCTATTCCACTCCATTCTATTCTATTCTATTCTATTCTATTCTATTCTATTCTATTCTATTCTATTCTATTCTATTCTATTCTATTCTATTCTATTCTATTCTATTCTATTCTATTCCATTCCATTCCATTCCATTCTATTCTATTCTATTCCACTCCATTCTATTCTATTCTATTCTATTCTATTCTATTCTATTCTATTCTATTCTATTCTATTCTATTCTATTCCATTCCATTCCATTCCATTCCATTCCATTCCATTCTATTCTATTCTATTCCATTCTATTCTATTCTATTCTATTCTATTCTATTCCGCTCCGCACCACTCCGCACCGCACCATTCCATTCCATTCCATTCTATTCTATTCCACTCCACTCCACTCCACTCCGTTCCGTTCCATTCCGTTCCGTTCCATTCCATTCCATTCCATTCCATTCCATTCCATTCCATTCCATTCTATTCTATTCTATTCTATTCTATTCTATTCTATTCTATTCTGTTCTATTCCACTCCATTCCATTCCATTCTAGTCTATTCTATTCCACTCCACTCCATTCTATTCTATTCTATTCTATTCTATTCTATTCTATTCTATTCTATTCTATTCCACTCCGTTCCATTCCGTTCTAGTCTATTCTATTCCACTCCACTCCACTCCATTCCATTCCATTCCATTCCATTCTATTCTATTCTATTCTATTCTATTCTATTCTATTCTATTCTATTCCACTCCGTTCCATTCCGTTCCGTTATGTTCCATTCCATTCCATTCTATTCCATTCCACTCCACTCCATTCCATTCCATTCCATTCTAGTCTATTCTATTCTTATTAGAACCCACACTTTAAGCAAGGCCTCTTGCCCCTAAAAGGATATATTTTACTGATCCTTTCTCTCCTCCATAAAGTTAATCTTAGTTAATCTTCTGCTCTTACTTGCTCAATCTATTGTGAGTTTGGATAACTGCATAGCGGTAATAGAAAAGTTAGAAGCAGCTAACTGAGATAGACTTGATGCCAGGCACACTGAAAAGTTCAGCAAAGTTCTGGGCAGTAAGAAAGCAAGAGGGAAAGAAGTTATGTATACCTTACAGTTATGGATTTGGGAACAGGAAGGAGCTAATCTAAGATTCCACACCAAATAAATTAGCGATTGATTTTCTCATGATGAGCCACCGGAGATTCAGATACTGTGGACATGCAATGTGAGTGAATAAAGAACTAGAATGTCTCCCAGTTCATCCAGGTGATGCTTATCCCAAAGGTGCTTTTTCCAGCTGCCTTTTGAAAAATCCCCTTGGGACAAAGAAACAGAAAAAAAAAGTTACTATGGCTAGCAAGAGTGATTAAAATAGAAGATGCAAAAGGCAATGAAAAAGACAGTTGGACAGGACCAGAGAGATCGGTGAATCACCAGTCTTTGAAAAACCTATGGATTATTTACAAATGGTCAAGATTGCAGTTATTTGATACCAGAAGGTAGGCCTGACTCACTGGATCCTATTAAATGAGATAATTATTTATAACACAATTCTTTGTGTGCCTGCTCCAATGATTGTTAAATGGTGTTCCCTCCAAAATAAGGTCTATGATCCTCTGGATTTAATCTATGGTCAATTCATTATAGGTATGTGTTGTGGCCCAGCAGGAGCCGTTGGGGCTGCCATCAGACTCTGACAGCGAGGGGCCCTATGAGTCGGCTCTGGAGGATGTGGAGGACCCTGGACAGGGTTCCGACTCCGAGCAGGGTGCAGAAAGGCTGGTTGGCCACCAGGAGGAGCCTGAGCCTTGGAGCAGTGGGGAGGAGACAAGGGAGTGTGATCCTGATGTCATGCATTGGAGCAGTGTGGAGGAGATAAGGGAGTTGGTCCTGGATGCCCGGCAACGGAGGGCTAATAGGCGTAAAGAACAGTTATGCAGTTACAGGAGATAATTGAACTCAGCTGGTGGTAATTAGGCTCTTCTCAAGACTATAAAAGGAATGACTTTCCACATGCTCATCGCAGGAATCAACGTATTTACTAGAGCTGGAGAAGCTGTCGTGGCTAGCTTGGCAGGCTGGATTGCTGCCAAGGTTAGTCTGTGCTGGATTGCTGCCAAGGGCTAGTCTGTGTGTTAATACATCCTTGAAGTATCTTTGTCTCGGCGTGCTTTGGTGTATGAAGTGTGTATGGGCGTAGAACAATAAACATGAAAGTCCCTGAGAGATTGGTGACTTCAGTGACACCAATCTGAAGTTTTCTTGGCAACAACATGAACATCATTTATTATTGTCTTCCCAGGCTATCTGGAATTTCTTGGTGATCTCCCTTCCAAGTACTGACCAGTTCTGATCCTGCAGTCCTTATCTTTTAGAATGCCATCGACGTCAGCTGGGTACTCAAGAAAACTCCCCATTCTTCTCTTGACTTTGAAAATGCCCTCAGACCTTGAACTGACACCCTTCCCAAACTGCTCTTAAAAGGAAGCAGGGATCTGTGAACATTTGGATGATTCTGCGAGCATTTAGAATAATTTTCTAAAATAAAAAAAAATCTACTTTTTTTCTCTTTTTAGCAAAGCGACGCTACTAAATTATTCCTGTACGGTCTGCATTTTCATTGTTGACATATAAAATCTGCCACAGGCTTTTACTGGGAAACTTTATTTTTTTTTTCTTTTGTTGAAAACATCATATGGCCCTTAGGGTCTTTACCCCCCCCCCCACCCTTCCTTAAGCTTATCTTGCCGCAAGGGGAAGCTTTATTGCAAATATATGAACTGAAGCTATGATAGAATGCAGGATGCCGAGAAAGATATAGAACGTTAATCTGCAGCCTTACCTAAGAATGGAGGAACTTTGCATCTTGAATATTCAAAACTGCCTTCATCTTATCTCCATTATACCCAGAGGTGGGTTCCTACCAGTTCGGTAGAACCGGTTCGTCAAATCTACCGAACCGGTTAGAAGAGGTTCCACCAGAAAGCAGGCCACACTTACAGAAGAGGTTCCAAAACATGTTGAAACCCACCACTGACACCTACACACACACACACAGAGAGAGAGAAAGAGAAAGAGAAAGGAAGAAAGAAAGAAAAAAGAAAAAAGAAAAAAGAAAAAAGAAAAAAGAAAAAAGAAAAAAGAAAGAAAAAAGAAAGAGAGAGAGAGATGAAAGAAAAAAAGGAAAAATGGACAGAGAGACAAAAGGAAGGAAAGAGAGAGGAGGGAGAGAGAGAGGAAAAAAAAGAAAGAAAGAAAGAAGGAAGGAAGGAAGGAAGGAAGGAAGGAAGGAAGGAAAGAAGGAAAGAAAGAAAGGAAGGAAGGAAGGAAGGAAGGAAGGAAGGAAGGAAGGAAGGAAAAAAACACATGGCCAGCAAGCCACTCCCACCAGGTCAGATGGCCGGCAAGCCACTCCCAAAAAGGAGGCCACACCCACAGAGTAGGTTCGAAAATGTTTTGAAACCCACCACTGATTATACCTCCAATTAGGATCTGTCATTAGCAAAACAGATTTGCATCCATAAGTGTAAATGGGACTTCTAGGGCAGATCCCTTCCAGCCTTTACAGCGATCTCTCCTACTGTTAGATGGGGCTTTTCAAAACTTACTATCTCTAGTCAGACCAGAGGAATGGCATTTGATTCTTCATGGGGGTATTTATTTTCTTTGCATACTGCTTATTAGAAAAGTGATCGAGAAGAACCCGTGATAGTTACTACAGAGAGTAACTAATGTATAATTGCAACAAACTGGAGAACTAATTGGAGCAGATTTACTCAGGGTGACTAGGACTGCAAAACTCACACGAACCACAGAAAAATAGGCGTTGCTATATAATCTAGGTTTCCACCTTAAAATCACAGTTCTAGACTTACCTAACTTGCGATCTCTAGATGTATTTGATTGCAATATCCCTAATATTCCTAACAAAAATAAAGGCAGGTACAGTCCAGTGAATCTACAAGGGAATAATTATTAGAATGAACCTTGCACTAGAATAATTATTGGAATGATTAGAATAATGAGGGGAGGTGTGCTTCAAACTCCTTCAAACACATTTTTTTTTTAAAAAAAACTTCAGTCTATCTTCCCAAGATTGATTGAATAAGAGAAGATTAACTGCTGACTCGAAGCGAAGGTGAGGAACCTTAGTGTATCCCTCTGTGGAGTACCCTCCCTGGAGTATATATTCTCTCTTGCTACTACCCTGCTTGGAAGACCTAATTTACTTACTGGCAGACAGGTGATTTACAGCCTGACATCGTGAGACTTATTGCAATTCTCTGTACAAGCAAGAACTCATAAACAAGGCTCTCAACACCGGCAATAAGTAATGCAGGAAAGAAAGAAATCTTTGCAAGCAAAAGTTGTAAGTGCATGATTCTCTTTCCTGAGGTATTTTAAGTTGGAGAAGTAAAGGGCAGCCTCGGGTTCAGATTTTGAGACAGACAAAGACAGTTGGAGCCCTTGTCTTTAGGGGTGGGCTGCTACGGGTTTGTCTAGGTTCGGGAGACATTCGCTAACATTATGGCTGGTTCGGAGAACCTCCAAATCTCACCCCTGGCTGGCCCTGCCCACCTCTCCCCTCCCAGGAGTCTCCATGCGGCCTGTTTTGGATGTGAGGTAAATGTAGGGCCCATACGGGGGCTTATGGAGGGGAAAAATGGGCCTCCTGGAAGTTCTGGAAATCCAGAAATGGGCCCATTTCTGACCTCCGGACGGCGTCTGGAGTCCGGGGAGGGGGTTTTCGCCCTCCCAGAGACTCGAGGAAAGCCTCCAGAGCCTGGGAAGGGTGAAAATGCCCCCACCATGCTGCAGTAGGCCAACTAGGCCACACCCACCATGGCCACACCCACCCAGCAACCGGGCATAGAACCTGTTGCTGAAATTTTTGAAGCCCAACCTTTCTTGTCTTCCCGTGGCAACTAACTGACCTTACCATATACAGCAGTCTTTGCCCCCCCAACAACTAGACCTATTTTAGAACACAGTGGACCCCCAAGGTCTATATTTCCCAGAGCCAGAGATTCCTGGGTATAATTTAGCCTCTGAATTGGTTGAACTACCTGATCTTGAACCTTTGGTAAGCCTATCACAATTTTGTCATGCCGATAATATCCTGGAAGGCCATGATAACAAAGCCAACTCCCTTGAGAGTAACTCACTATCACTTCTCACCAGGCTGCAGCTACTAAAATCCAACTTATGTTCAATTTGTGACACATTGAAAAGGCAAGAAACCAACGCTAACAATCTTACCAGCGGCTGGAGGAACAAAATATCTGGCTGAGTAAGAAAACCTTTGGACTACTGTTTCAAAACCAGCCCTCATAATTATTATTTTATAGTTTTATTTTAGATTATTCTTCAGAAGCAATCCAACCAGGAAAATGAGGACGCAGACCCTAAAGTTAGGAAAGCCAGAAAACTGGCATGAAGCTTCTTTAGAAAGGCAGGAATAAAAGGAAATAAAGTAATCTTTCACAACAACTCTGAAGTGAAAATCAAGATATGGACAATCAGAAAGGGAATAGAAATGACCCAGGCAACTACAGACTCAGTCTTTTAAGCATTATTAGTAAACTGTATGCCAAACACCTAAATTATAAATTAGTAAGATATTTTAGATTTTTTTTTTTGGATTTTATTTATTATTTATAGGCCGCCCTTTTCCCTGAGGGGACTCAGGGCGGCTTACAATTCACGGGAGGGGGAGTGCAAGACAAAACATAAGACAATACGTGAGTAAAAAAAAATTAAAACAATAAAATGCAACTTTCATTCAACATTCGGGTGGGGCGGATTAGAATTTTTATCCCCAGGCCTGACGGGATAGCCAGATCTTAAGGGCTGTGCGGAAGGTCTGGACGGTGGTGAGGGTGCGAATCTCCACGGGGAGATCGTTCCAAAGGGTCGGAGCTACTACTGAAAAGGCTCTCCTCCGTGTAGTCGCCAGTCGGCACTGACTGGCGGATGGAACTCGGAGGAGGCCTAATCTGTGCGATCTAATAGGTCGAAGGGAGGTAATTGGCAGGAGGCGGTCTCTCAAGTACTCAGATCCACTACCATGGAGGGCTTTATGGATGGTAAGTAGCACCTTGAAGCGCACCTGCATATGGACAATGACAGGCTACCTGATGGAATCGACATTTTGATGCAGGTACAAATGTAATTCCCAGAACCTCATGATTAAATAGGAGGTGGTTTGTACAGATCTTGGTACCTTGATCTCATTTTTTGTAAAATTGGCATATATAAATGATGCCAAAACTTAAGGGTCCCTAACTAAGGAGGAACAAAACTACACTTCTTTGATGGTCCATCCTCCATTTCAGGCCAGGATTATTAAAGAAGATCTCATGGAAGAAAATGCTACCATAGGTGTCATAAAATC
Organism: Thamnophis sirtalis; assembly: GCF_051295495.1. NCBI lineage: Eukaryota > Metazoa > Chordata > Lepidosauria > Squamata > Natricidae > Thamnophis > Thamnophis sirtalis. The sequence continues at coordinate 3,368,581 of NW_028261396.1, forward strand.
TGGGGAAATGGTGGGGTGCAAAGGGTAAGTAGAACATCTTTCTCAGGTGTTTGAGATTGCCCAGCCATGACAGACGCAGAAGATGAGCAACTGGGTGATACTTCCATTCCCATTTCACTAGCAATTATGCTGTATATCTCTCTCCACATTTTACTGTATATATGTATCAGGCACGAAATCCTCCCACCTTTGCTACTGGTTTGGAACCAGGAGTGCGCTTCTGCGCGGCACTTCTGCACATGCACAGAAACTTCTGAGTATACACAGAGCACCCATGATGACGTCTGGGCAAGTGGGTGGAATCTCCCACTGCCACCACTACTGGTTCTACTGGTTCCCCCGAACGGGAGTGAACCGGCAGAATGCCACCTCTGGTATGTATGTATGTATGTATGTATGTATGTATGTATGTATGTATGTATGTACCAGAGGTGGTATTCAGCAGGTTCTGACCAGTTCAGGAGAACCGGTAGTGGAAATTTTGGGTACTTCGGAGAACTGGTAAATACCATCTTTGACTGGCCCCACCCCATCTATTCTCTGCCTCCCGAGTCCCAGTTGATTGGGTGGAAATGGGGATTTTGCAGTACACTTCCTCTGGAGTGGGGAGGGGATGGAGATTTTACAGTATCCTTCCCCTGCCACATGCACCCAGCCATGCCCACCAAGCCTCGCCCACCAAGCCACACCCACAGAATCGGTAGTAAAAATTTCTGAATCCCACCACTGATATGTATGTATGTATGTAGAGAGGGAGAGAGATGGTCAGATTGTAAACTGATAATATACACATCTATATTTTTTAATTAACAATTGCCATAGGATACATTGACACCCCCACCCCCCAATAGTTTAGAGATCAATATTGCAAACATACAATATATAAGATCACATGAAGTGTTAATATCACTTTATAATGCCTTGGTAAGGCCACACTTGGAATACTGCATCCAATTTTGGTCACCAGGATGTAAAGAAGATAACGAGACTCTGGAAAGAGTGCAGAGAAGAGCAAAAAAAGATGATTAAGGGACCGGAGGCTAACACATATAAAGAACAGTTGCTGGAATTTGGTATGTCTAGTTTAATGAAAAGAAGGACTAGAGGTGACATGATACACTTAGTGTTCCAACATCTCAGAGGTTGTCATAAAGAAGAGGGATTCAAGCTATTCACCAAAAGCACTTGAAGGCAGGACAAAAACCAATGGATAGAAACTAATCAAGGAGAAAAGCAACTCAGAACTAGGAGAAATTGGTTCACTGACAAATGCGCGCTCGACAAAAGCGCACCGACGGAACCGCGGTGAGAAAACTGCGAGTTCGAAATTATGCCGACGAATGAGCGCTGAAGCGTGCCGACAACAGTGTGCCGACAAAAGCGCGCCTTCAACAAACAAGTAATAACAACCGAATAACCCTAACCCTAACCCTAACCCTAACCCTAACCCTAACCCTAACCCTAAACCTAAACCTAAACCTAAACCTAAACCTAAACCTAACACTAAACCTAACACTAAACAGAACCCTAACCCAAACCCAAACCCTAAACCTAACCCTAACCCTAACCCTAACCCTAACCCTAACCCTAACCCTAACCCTAACCCTAACCCTAACCCTAACCCTAACCCTAAACCTAAACCTAAACCTAAACCTAAACCTAAACCTAAACCTAAACCTAACACTAAACCTAACACTAAACCTAACACTAAACAGAACCCTAACCCTAACCCTAAACCTAACCCTAAACCTAACACTAAACCTAACCCTAAACAGAACCCTGAACCTAACCCTTACCTTAACTGAAATCACGCTTTTGTGGGCGCGGTTTTGTCGGTGCATTGTTGTGGGCGCGTGAATGACGTCGTGGCTTTTTCGCTGCGGTTTCATCAGCGCGCTTTTGACATGCACGCCTTTGTCGGGTCACAGGAGAAATTTCTTGACAGAATAATTAATGTGGAACAACTTGCCTCCAGAAGTTGCGAATGCTCCAACACTAGAAGTTTTTAAGAAGAGATTGGACAATCATTTGTCTGAAATGGTCCAGGATTCCCTGCCTGAGCAGGGGGTTGGACTAGAAGACCTCCAAGGTCCCTTCCAACTCTGTTATTCTGTTATTCCTCTAAAACATAATCTCAAGGACTTTTTGTGTGGAATGGTAAAATCAAAGGCCTGTACTTGCCAAGCAAACAGCAAGCCGCATTATGTTTCAGTACAAAGGATTTTGCTCAATGCAGCCAACCCAGAAGGATTTATCAGACGTAGCCTAGAACACTCCTGGTGGTAAAGCACCGATTATAGATACTTATTCTTCTAAATAATTATGTGCCCATGACATTGGAATTGGAATTGGAATTGATTTTATTTGTAGGCCGCCCTTTTCCCTGAGGGGACTCAGGGCGGCTCACAGAAACCAGGGAGAGGGGAATACAATACAATACAATACTACGACAACAACACATAATAAAATAATACGCAACATGCATACAACATTCGGGCGGGGTAGTGGTCCTTATCCCCAGGCCTGACGGGCGAGCCAGTTCTTCAAGGCTATGCGGAAGGCCTGGACGGTGGAGAGGGTACGAATCTCTACGGGGAGCTCGTTCCAAAGGGTCGGGGCCGCTACTGAGAAGGCCCTCCTCCTTGTGGTTGCCAGCCGACATTGGCTGGCCGATGGGATGCGGAGGAGGCCTAACCTATGAGATCTTATAGGCCGTAGGGAGGTAATTGGCAGAAGGCGGTCTCTCAAGTATCCAGATCCACTGCCATGTAGGGCTTTATGGGTGGTCAATAGCACCTTGATTGTATATCTACAGAGGCAGGGCTCTGTGAACAACAAAGAGGTTTAATGCATTTGCCGGAATTTAGAACCTGCTTTATTCCAGCAGTCCCCCCCGCCAAAAAAAAGATTTTATGGGACTTCAGCCAGTTGGCTTGTCCAGTTTAGTAAATTGGAAGTGGAATTTAGAATGCAAGCAAATCAAATTAGTCTTCTCCTCTCACCTGTTACTGGTGAAGCTCTGTGTTGAAAACAAAGTTTTTAAAAAATATTAATATTTATTCTCCCCCCCCCAAAAAAAATTCAATACTTACATAGTGTGACAGTATAAAGCCCTTCATGGTATTGGACCTGGGTACTTGAGAGACCGCCTGCTGCCAATTACCTCCAATACACCGATTAGATCCCACAGATTAGGCCTCCTCCAAATTCCATCCGCCAGCCAATGCCGATAGGCGACCACCCAGAGGAGGGCCTTCTCTGTGGCCGCTCCAGCCCTCTGGAACGAACTCCCCGTGGATATTCGAACCCTCACCACCCTCCAGGCCTTCCACAAAGCCCTCAAAACTTGGCTGTTCCGACAGGCCTGGGGCTAATGAGCTTTTGTCCCCTCTCAAATGGTATGGTTGTTGTGTGCTTTTAAATTGTGGTACTGTTTCGTTTCGTGTTTTTTTCTTTTCCTTATTTGTACCACACCCCCCCCCCCCCCGATTTGGATTGTGAGCCGCCCTGAGTCCCCTCCGGGGAAAAGGGCGGCATAGAAATATAATCAATCAATCAATCAATCAATCAGTAAGAAGGAACAACTGAAAGGATCAATGCTATAGAGCAATTCTCACATGGAAAAAGAGAATATCTGAATTTTTGCAGCTTAGCAAATAAGTAGTTAAAAATATAATATGCATGAAATATGGAAAGTGGAATAGAAGGGTTTTTTTTTCCTTTGCCCCAACGTTTTACAAATCAAGGTCATCCAATAGGAGATTCAGCCAAGAAAGAACAAATAATTGTATCTCTGCAGAACAGTTAACCAGATGAAAATGTACCCTTTCACATGGATGGCTTTAAAAGAAGATTTGACCAATCCATGGGCAATAAATGTAGTTATTGCCAAATGTATCTGATAGAAACTGCAAAGAAACTATATCCATCATGACACCATTGTGCAAATGACACGAAATATGCCATTTATATCTCCAGTAGCGGCGAAAATTGTGGAAACCTTTTGGAAAAAGTGTATTTTCTAAAAGTAGCTAATAACACCATTTTTGGGAGTAGTACTATACAAGTATATATCAATGGAAAGATAATTTAATCAAGAGTGTAATGCAATGGAAGGCGGGTCTTCACGTCGCAATGACACGACATACAATCTTGGGGCTCCAGGATTGTTGTCGATATCTCTGTTTCTGGACAGTCCTTTTGGACCTAAACTGTTCTGAAGGAACAGTGATAAAGAAGAGCATGTCCTGCTGATCTCAGGGACATCACAAAGTCCCTGATTGATCCAGGAGAAAGCTCTTTTTGCTAGCTACAAGAGAAGCAGCCAAAATGATAGGGGGACAGTGATGAAGTTTGAGGACAGAGCTGAAAAAATAACAGAGACATATGAAAGTGATAAGAAAATTGTTGACACTGACAGCAAAGTGAGAGTGGAGCGAAATGACAAGTGTGAAATACGGAAAGGAGAAATCGATGAACTGGAACTTTATTTCAGATGTCAGAACATAGATGAAGAAAGGAGAGAAAAATTGGCAGAAATAATGAGAGTAATCTCGGCAGAAGCACTAATGATAACAAAAGTTAAGCTGATAAAAAGAGCAGATAGAGGGTTTCGAATTCTTATAAGACATGCAATAAACAACAAGTTCTTAAGAGAAGTCCACATAAGACTTATCAGGAAAACACTTAGAATACAGACTTTACAAATGGCAAGAGATATTGGACTACACTATCTCTGGAAGAATACAGGATGATGCAATGAAATGTCACAATAAATTTTAGTTAAATGTAGTTAAATTTTGAGTGCTATGTACAACATAATAATAGCTATAGTCAATGATTAATAATGATAGCAAAGCATTTATAGATACTAGTTTGATAATATGAAATTTTATACAAACTGTACGTGAGGATTATGGGGATGATGTTGAAAAGCCTTTTTATAAAAGATAAACAATTCTATATAGAATAGAATATAAAGATGTAATATCATTGGATGATTTCAGGATGATGTAATAAAATGTCATAATATAAATTCACTTCAAATTTAATATGCCTTATGTTGAAAAGATGTAATAATAGCTAGGCTTAATGGATTTTTAATAATTATAACAATTTTTATACATGTACATTAGATTGATGATACTAATAATGGGAAAAACACGGAATTGAAAATTATTAGAGAATGTTATCAATGCTAAAATAATAGAATGACTTAGAATAGGATAAAAAACCCTTTATTATTGGATATATTGAAGCTGATACAATGATCATTATAATATTAATGGTTACATATTTAGAATACCTTGTCTAAAATGGAGACAATAGTGATAATCAAACAAAGGAAGCATAATAACAATGTATACAAGGATATCTTGATTGACAAGATGTGAATTTTGATAAAATTCAAGTGATGACTATGGAAAGGACGCAGAAAGGCCTTGTAACCAATCAACACAGTGTATGTAGTTGAAGAGCCTTTTATGTTATATGTGTTGTGTTTTTGTGTTTGAAAATAAAAAAAATATTTTAAAAAATGAATGTAATGCAATAACTTTTATGAAGGATTTGCTACTAGAATAGCAGTTATAAAGAAGAAAAGTGAAACGAGATATACAAAAATTATCTCCATAGAAAAAAAATGAGATATACAAAAATTATATCACCATATCAGTTAATACTTAATTGGGTAATCTTTAGCATGAATTACAGCCTTACAACGTCTTCTTATGGAGTGAACCAAGTCTTTGTTCTGCAGCTGTTATAAAGTGAAACCAAGATAGAATGATTGCTTCCATTAACTGGGTTTTATTGCTGGGTCACTTCTGACTAACAAGTTTCTTTAGACGGCTCCATAGATTTTCAATTGGATTAAGGTCTGGGCTATAAGAGCCGAGGTGGCGCAGTGGTTAGGGTGCAGTACTGCAGGCCACTTCAGCTGACTGTTATCTGCAGTTCAGCGGTTCTAATCTCACCGGCTCAAGGTTGACTCAGCCTTCCATCCTTCCGAGGTGGGTGAAATGAGGACCCAGACTGTGGGAGCGATATGCTGACTCTGTAAACCGCTTAGAGAGGGCTGAAAGCCCTACGAAGCAGTATATAAGTCTAACTGCTATTGCTATATAAGTCTAACTGCTATTTCCTGGCCATTCTAGCAGTGGAATATGATTAACTTGAAACTCCCCCCCCAAAAAAAGTGGCGTTATTAGCCATCAAACCTCAAAAATACACTTTCTCCAAATGGTTTCTACAATTTTAGCCACTACTGTATAGCACAAAGTTAGTAAATTATGTTTAGTATGTAATATGCATCATTTGCAATGATGGTATCAAGATATACATACATTTCCACTCATTTGGTTATCTTATAGGTGTTCATGATGTCCATTATAGGTCACCTACAGGAATCAAGGTGGTAACTTCTGAATCCCAGAATTGAGGAATGTGGTGGATAAATTCTACCACATTTATATTCTGCCTCTGCAATTCCCAATGGCATCTAATTGGTCCCACTAGAATATGGAGTAACAGAATAACAGACCTTGAAGATCTTCTAGTTCAAACTCTTGCTCAGGCAGGAAAACCTATACAATTTCACACAAATGATGGTCCAATCTCCTCTTAAAGATACTTCCAGTTTAGGAGAATCCACAACTTCTGGAGGCGAGTCATTCTACCGATTCATTTTTCTAGCTGCCAGGAAATTTCAGGAACTAGATGGACTTCGGCTCAGGTTGTGGAGTTCTTGGTTTGTCATGCAACAACCACATAAGTGTATTTGTGAATTTGGATAATCTGGAATGACAGAAACTCTTTGTTTAGCTCTTCCAGAGTGTATAACCCACTAACAAGTGAGACTGTCTCATCACCTAGACAAGTGTTTTGGCAAAACAGAAGAGAGAGACTATGTAGTTGCAGTCAAATCTGTGGCTTAGTGAGCAAACATTGTTTCTCAACTTTCAAAAGACGACTGATAAAATGTCAGTAACTTGAATGATACAGTGTAGTGAAAGAACAAAAAAGGCAACAAAAATCCACTGAGTATGTCAAAGCCTTTTGGAAAGACCTAAAATGGATTTTTAGAACTCTCTAATATAATACTGTAAGGAGCCTCAGACCACTCCTGAGTGAAGGAGTGGAACGTCTGCCAGTTTGAACTCAGGTAACAGAATGTAAGGCAACTGGCAGTTGGAACAGAGTTCTTTTCAGATGGGGAGGGGGAGTAGAATGTCTAACTCCTTAACATCAGAGTGTGTTGAGCAACTGGCAGTTGGAACAGGCTTCTTTTCATGTGGGGAGGGGGAGTAGAACTCCTTAGCATCAGAGCGTATTAATTACTGTATAAGAAATACTAATGAACTGATGGTCATTTCAAAAAATCCTTTCTTAGCAAGCACCTACAAGCCAAGAGGAACATATGTGCCAAATTTCAAGTTTGTAGGCTTTACGGTTCTGGAGATTTCGTGATGAGTGAGTTGTATATATTATATTATATTATATTATATTATATTATATTATATTATATTATATTATATTATATTATATTATATTATATTATATTATATTATATTATATTATATTATATTATATTATATTATATTATATTATATTATATTATATTATATTATATTATATTATATTATATTATATTATATTATATTATATTATATTATATTATATTATATTATATTATATTATATTATATTATATTATATTATATTATATTATTATATTATATTATATTATATTATATTATATTATATTATATTATACTATACTATACTATACTATACTATACTATACTATACTATACTATACTATACTATACTATACTATACTATATTATTATACTATACTATACTATACTATACTATACTATACTATACTATACTATACTATACTATACTATACTATACTATACTATACTATATTATTATACTATACTATACTATACTATACTATACTATACTATACTATACTATACTATACTATACTATACTATGTTATGTTATATACACAACTCTAATCTGTGGATAAAATCAAAATGTACAGAATCTCTTGCAATTTATTTCTCCATTTCTAGAATTGTGCACAGACCCCCAACAGGGAAAGGGCTAGAAATCTTTAAAATGAGCATTTGTAATCTATCAGCAAAAAAAACAAACAAAAAACAAACAAGTTTTCCTGCCTCAGAATTGTTAGCTCATAAATTCTTCCTTGGCCTGATTACAGGCGCTGTACGTGTTGACTTTCGATTTATACTTTTGGATCTGAGGTCTTGAATGTTCTGATTCTGAGTTTCTTTGTCTCATCTTCAGCAAAATGGATTGATTTGTGGGGGTTAGGCCAACCTTACCGCACTGTCTCTGGGCCTCAGATGCTCTATTGATGAGATCTTATTGTCTGGCACAATCTTAGAGGAATATAAAAAAATCTGATTTGGTCTGTTGCCCATTTCTCTTCCCGCATTGGACTGCCGAGGGAACATCTGGGAGGGCATTGCAGCCATTAATCCACATTTCGAACACTTTTGGGTGTGGGGAGGGGGGCAAGACTATTGGGTCTTCTTTGTATCTGCTGATTGTGTCAATTGGCCTGTTGTTCCATTCATAAATTAGCCGCACATCCCATCTTATATTTTTTCCTTTCCTAGACACATGTCATTCTCTTTTCTGACTTATGACAAGAACATAAATGCCCTTATTTCATTGGAAAGTGTTAGGTATGTATGTTGCTGTTTTGAAGACAGCCTTTCGAATGTTCCCTTTTGTCGTGTATATTGTGTTTCTTTTTTGTTTTGGCACCGGAAAACTCAGAGCTTAATCTCCTCTCTGGTATGTCAGGAATCCCAGGAGCCTTCCTGCAGCTTGATCCTGGAATAGAAGAGACAAGGGAGTGTGATCCTGATGTCACGCACTGGAGCAGTGGGGAGGAGACAAGGGAGTTGGTCCTGGATGCCCGGCAACGGAGGGCTAATAGGTGTAAAGAACAGTTACGCAGTTACAGGAGATAATTGAACTCAGCTGGTGGTAATTAGGCTCTTCTCAAGACTATAAAAGGAATGCTTGTGCACACGCCCTTTTTGCAGAAGTCAACACATTAACTAACGTTGGATGAACAGTATTGTGAGCTTGGCAGGCTGGATTGCTGCCAGGGCTTATCTGTGCTGGATTGCTGCCCAGGTTTGTCTGTGCCAGTTTGCTGCCAAGGACTGTTAATAAATTCCGTAAAGTATCTTTGGCTTGGAGTGTTTTGGTATAGGACGAGGGGGGTCAGAACAGAATACTATATCCAATTCTGGTCACAACAATATAAAAAAGATATTGAGGCTCTGGAAAGAGTGCAGAGAAGAGAAATAAGGAAGGCTGGAGGTAAAACATGCAAACAACGGATACAGAAATTGGAATGTCTAGTCCAATGAAAAGTAGGACTAGGGGAGACATGATAATGTTCCAATATTTGAGGGGTTTCAAACTATTTTCAAAAAACACCAAAATGCAAGACAAGAAATCATGGATAGAAACTAATCAAGGAGAGACACAACCTAGAACCAAGAAGAAAATTCCTAATGGTGAGACAAATCAACCAGTGGAATAGCTCGCCTTCAGAAGTTGTGGGTGCTCCATCACTGGAGGCTTTCAAAAAGAGACTGGGCAACCATTTGTCTCAAATTATGTAGGGTAGTGATGGCGAACCTTTTTTGGCTCACGTGTCATAAGGGGGGGGAACGCAGTGGGGTCATGTGCAGGTGTGCAGCACCCATAATGCACCCCCCAGTGCACATGCGTGCGCTCCCCCCAATTTTTGCATGCTTTTTTCACCCTCCCCAGGCTCCAGAGACTTTATAGGAGCCTGGGGAGGGCGAAAACAGTCTCCCCCACCACCCGAGGCCCTCCGGAGGCTTCAGGGACCTTCAGGAGTCTTCCCTGAAGCCTCTGGAGAACAAAAAACGACCCTACGAGCAAACCGGAAGTCCATTCCCGAACTTCTGGTTTGCTCATAGGGCTGGTTTTTTGTGCTCCAGAGGCTTCAGGGAAGACTCTTGAAGCCTCTGTTGGGCTTCCAAGGGGGGGGGGTGTTTTTGCACTCCCCAGGATCCTATAAAGCCTCTGGAGCCTGGGGAGGGTGAAAAAATGGCTTTAAAAAGGCTGAACTCAGCTGGCCAGCACGCACATGTGTCAGTTGGCCAGTTGACAGGGTAACACCTTCCGTGCCCTGACAAATGACTCCACATGCCACCTGTGGCACGCATGCCATAGGTTCGCCATCCCGGATAGAGGGTCTCCTGTTCAAGCAGGGGGTTGGACTAGAAGACCTCTGAGGTCCTTTGGAACGAGCTCCCCGCAGAGATTCGGACCCTCACCTCTCTTCAGGCTTTCCAAAAAGCCGTTAAAACCTGGCTGTGTCGGCAGGCCTGGGGTTGATGAGTTCCCTTTCCCTCTCGAATCGTGTGGCTGTTGGCTGTTTTTTAAATTCTCCCGGTACCTTTTCTGGTGTAATTTCTTTGTGTTTACCTCTGCCCTCCCTTTGGGTTTGTGAGCCGCCCTGAGTCCCTCAGGGAATAGGGCGGCATATAAATAAAATTAACCTCGAACCTCGAACTTTTCCAACTCTATTGTTCTATATTGTATGCTCCCCTTACTTACTTGCAGAAAAAGATTTGCAGACATGGCTAAGTGTATTTCTTTGTTTCAGTTTTACATATGTCCTTCTATATTTTATCCATTTTAAGATTGAGATATCTTTTCAAATACAATTGTTTTTTTTTAAAGGCAATGGGATTGAATTCATATTTTGAGATATATTTTGCCTTTTTTTTGAGAGAGAGAAATGCATGGGAATGCTTGGGAATTGAACGTTCTAAACCCACATTAGTTTGGGAGAAGTAGCCCAAGTTAGTAAATATCAGAGATGATAAAGATCCCATCCTTTAACCTCTCAAAGTGAAACTGGCTGGGGAAAAATCACGATCTCTGCCCTTTCAATCTCATCCTTTTTCCCACAGGGAACTGGATTAGACCTGCTTCGAAAAATGCCATCGCCCCCATTACCCTTGTCCCACGAAGATGGATCAATCGGAACTGCCTTAAAAATATTATATTTTTTTATATTTGACCCAGAAAAGAACTGTCGGTGATCAAAGGGCAGAATCCTCCTTTAGTAAGTCCACAAAAAAATAAATAAATTCCAGAGGACAAAACCTATTTCCCTTGTTATTCGGAGCTTCGCACAATGTGAAAAGGAAGATCACAGGCGATCCGAGAACAGATTTGGTAGTTCCAGGAGACCCAGAATGGAGTCCCTCGCTGAAGGGGGAGGATAGTCCAAATAGTTTGCAGATTATTATTTATAGTATAGCAATTATACGCCTTGTCCTTGGCTGAAGCACTGCCGTTTGCATCTGCCCGTGTCTGCTCCCCAAATTTACTGATCTCATTAGAAGATAACAGTGACAAAGACAGCTCATAATACTTTTGAGAAATGTCAAACCATTAGCGGGTCATTGTCAAAGTTATAACATGTCCTTTTAAGCGGCTTAGGAAACTGGTGGCAGGCTATGATACGGAGATTAACCCACATCAGGAAGGGATGTAGCTGAATGGTTAATATTCAGCATGGCTCCCAAAGCACAGAGCTGCCAAGCAAAACGATCCAATCAGGTGATAAAACTAAGACACATTAAACGTACACATAAAAAAATTAAAACGAACCAAAAATCCGCCCAGCTAAGACAGGATTCCCAATTTTCTCTCCCCTCGCCACCAAGTTTGTTTTTTTTTAAAAAAAATCTTGTTATCTTCCAAGATGGGAGGAATAACAGGTTTTGTCATCATTACTCTGAAATTTAAACCATATGCTAGAATGGCAATGAAGCATTGGATATTTGCAACTTGCTCCACACAGGGCTGCTCTTGAAGATCAGGATTTGTTCATGTGAGACCCCTCCCCCCCGGTTTATGCTGGTTTATGACCGTAATAAATATTTGAGTTGAGTTGAGACCATCATTCTGAGAATAATATGAATTACTGGTTTGCTTCTGGGTGTCACTCAAAATGGTAGCCATTACCCTTAACCCCCTTGTAGCAGTGGTTCCCAAACTTGGCAACTTTAAGACTTGTGGACTTCAACTCCCAGAATTCTCCAGCCAGCTCTAATTCTCTCTCTCTCTCTCTCTCTCTCTCTCTCTCTCTCTCTCTCTCTCTCTCTCTCTCTCTCTCTCTCTCTCTCTCTATCTATCTATCTATCTATCTATCTATTTCAGCCTTTCCTCATTTTTTCTCTCTAATGATATGTAGTGGCTTCCCAGCAAGGCAGATAAATATTACAGCATTATAACATAGCTGAAGTATACATTAAATGAATAATCAGATTCAAAAAGTGGATTTACTGTAGGGGCTAAATGCTATGACCTCTAAGGTTTCTTTTTGTGAAAACTGTTTTATGCAGTGTAAAGTATTAGAGATGTGTCTTCAGATGCCTCTTAACAATTAACAAGGGAAGGAAGGAGAGAAGGAGAAAAGAAAGGAGGGAAGGAAGGAGAGAAGGAGAGAAGAAAGGAGGGAAGGAAGGAGGGAATGTAGGAGAGAAGGAAGGGGGGAAGGAAGGAGGAAAGGAAGGGGGAAAGGAAGGAGAGAAGGAGAAAAGAAAGGAGGGAAGGAAGGAAGGAGGAAAGGAAGGAGGGAAGGAGAGAAGGAGGGAAGGGGAAGGAGGGAGGGAAGGAAGGGGAGTAGGAGAGAAGAAACGAGGGAAGGAAAGAGGGAGGGAGGGAAGAAGAAGTAGGACTGTTGTAAGATAAGATGGATCTATGGGATGTTAAAAAAGCAATCTTTAAGTATATTGTCAACAGGAGGGAAAAAATGTTATAAATACATATTATTAATAACAGTTATGAGATCATATAATTGTGAATGTATATATGAAATTGATAAAATTAAAATAATTAATTAAAAAAAAATTAACAATTCATTTTCTTGGATTGGGATCTTCAAGATTTTGGGAGGAAACTCTACTGCAAGCTGTGGGGCTGACATCCAAATGAATATCCATAAGAACGAGCTGTTATATATACAATATGTCAGGAGAACAGTCCTTTCCATTGTTTTAGAATTAAAATGCTACCTTATATTGAGAGGATGCTATTAATTTTAATGAGTTAATTAGTCAATCGCTTGAAAGAGAGGCTAGCAATCTTCTGAAAATATTACGTTGGTTGACAGCCCCTCCGTACAATAAATAAATAAATATGCTCCAGAAATGTGCAGGATAATTTGAGATGAGCTATAAAATGCGAATGTGAGAAGAAAACAGAACGAGGACAAGGATAATGATGTTGTGGTACTTTTGCATAATGTCATACTTCTTGATTTTTGTTTCCCTTCATCTTGTAAATATAACAGCTGGAGAAAGGTGGAAGCCATCGTCATGCATTTTTAGATGACCTTGTCATTTCTCCTTGTGAATTAAAATGAGGCTGCAGGGAGAAGTCAAAACCAAATACATCACTGCTTCCATAAATACTTGTTTTTCTTCAGTTATATGTGGAGGCAGCTTATTATTCCTCATTGCCTCTCCTGCAGGCATTCATCATATGTTTAGGACTCCCAGAGCGAAGGGCTCTCAGGGCCTGACCTGCTGACCTCCTAGAATTCCTAACATGGCTTGGAATTTGGGGAGCTGGTGGCATCTGTAGGAGGCAACGGAAGAGCTTGAAGAAAGCAGTGTGGCTCTGCCTCTTTTGTCCACGCATTGTCATATCCTTGCTTTTTTTCTACATGCACTTGGACAATGCAACCTGTACAAGAGTCATTTTAGTCATTTAGTCATTTTATTGACATTTATAGGCCGCCCTTTTCCCTAAGGGGACTCAGGGCGGCTTACATTTCATAGGAGGGGAGTGTAAGACAGGACACAAAAGAAATGTGAATAAAGAAAAATAACCAATAAAACACAACATTCATTCGACATTCGGGCGGGGCGAGATTAGGATCTTATCCCCAGGCCTGACGGGATAGCCAGATCTTGAGGGCTGTGCGGAAGGTCTGGACGGTGGTGAGGGTGCGAATCTCCACAGGGAGATCGTTCCAAAGCGTCGGAGCTGCAACCGAGAAGGCTCTCCTCCGCGTAGTCGCCAGTCGGCACTGACTGGCAGATGGAATTCGAAGGAGGCCTACTCTATGCGATCTGATGGGACGAAGGGAGGTAATTGGCAGAAGGCGGTCTCTCAAATAGTCAGATCCACTACCATGAAGGGCTTTATGAATGGTGAGTAGCACCTTGAAGCGCACCCGGAGATCAACAGGTAGCCAGCGCAGCTCACGGAAGAGGAGTAAAGCTTGTGGTGAACACCCTTGCTGCCAAGGGCACTTACTTACACACGGCTCCGTTGTGCTTCGCAGCCCTCTCAACGTAGTTTACAGAGTCAGAACATTGCCCCCAAACAATTTGGGTCCTCGTCTGACCTCAGTAGGATGGAAGGTTGACTCAACCTTCAGCCGGTCAGGATTGAACTGCTGGCAACCGGCAGAATTAGCCCGCAATATTGCATTCTAGCCACAGCGCCACCACGGTTCTTCTGAATTTTGGCTGAATTAGAGGGACAGGAGAGCCACTTCCAGATTCTGACTTTTCGCAGAATTTAGAACCCTCTGCAGTGTGTCCCACATTCATACAGTATATGCCTGTGATGGCGAAACATTTTTGGCTTGTGTGTCAAAAGCAGGGGGAGCACAAGAGGGGTCGTAAATGGGTGTGCCATATCCATAATGCAATGTGTATGACCCCAGCGTGCATGCATGCATGATCAGCATTCCCCCACATTTTGGGCATGCTTTTTTTTGCCCTCTCCAGGCTCCTGAAGCTTTATAGGAAGTCTGGGGAGGATGAAAACAGCCTCTGAAAGGCCCCTGAATGCTCTGGAGGGCTAAAACTGGCCCTATGGACAAACCAGAAGTCCATTCCCGAACTTCCAGTGTGCTCATAGGGCCGTTTTTTTGCGTTTTTTTTACTACAATTCTGGGCAGAAAACAGAATACAATAAAAAAACAATGTAGCAATAGCAATAGCAGTTAGACTTATATACCGCTTCATAGGGCTTTCAGCCCTCTCTAAGCGGTTTACAGAGTCAGCATATTGCCCCCAACAACAATCCGGGTCCTCATTTCACCCACCTCGGAAGGATGGAAGGCTGAGTCAACCTTGAGCCGGTGAGATTTGAACAGCCGAACTGCAGAACTGCAGTCAGCTGAAGTAGCCTGCAGTACTGCATTTAACCACTGCGCCACCTCGGCTCCTTGCATGTCATTGCATGGTTACTTAAAACAATGAACAATATACTAGCAACCACCCACCCACCCACCCCATCATTTCGGGTGACTGTCAGGAGAGTGTCCCACCTTCTCTTGAGGCCAGTGGGTCAGGACCTTTGGCTTTTAGCTTGATTCACCAATGGCTTTCTCCCACTAGAATGTGGTCTCCCTTTACTGTGTCCCTGCAGTGTGTGTGTGTGTGTGTGTGTTTGTGTGTGTGTCTTTGTGTGTATGTGTGTATTATAAGTATAAGTATATGTATATGTTATGTATATGTATAAAATCAGAACATGCACTTTATGGCTTCCAATTACATCGTTCCACTGAAATTACATCCATACTTGAATAGCCAGCAACACGATTCCTTAGGAATGGGAGCGAGCCATCTGCATACCTGAATGTATACCTGCTGCTAATCCGTTTGCCTCTGCTTTCCTTGGGAACACGGCACAGGTAGAACATAAGGTCAGGACTAATGGCAAATGCATAAGACCAGCATCGTATGCAGATGGCGCACATTTAAAAGTAGATGTTGCTGCGGTGGTAATATATAGTGTGCATGTAATTGCCTGATAACGTAATTGTACCACGAGCGGCATAACTTTCCTTGCAACATAAGTTCTTAAAAATGTTATTCCCCACACAAGATTGGCAACCTGTGAACATGGCGGTTTGCCTGGCAGCACTAAATGAAGTGTCCAGGGGAGGAGAAGCTGCATCACCAGGACACAAGGCTTTGGAGAAAGTGGACATATGCTAGCTAATAGTGAGCATAAGATTTGGTGGAGTCTTGCGCCAGGATCCAAATTCCACCATTGCTTCACCCTGTGGGTTGCAATGTGCAATCCTAGTTTATAACTTGGGAACCACCCAATCAATTTCAATTTCAATCAAAAATTGGAAGGGACCTTGGAGGTCTTCTAGCCCAACCCCCCTGCTGAAATACCATTTCAGAGAAGTCATTGTCCAGCCTCTTCTTAAAAACCTTCTCTGATGAAGCATCCACAACTTTGAAAGGCAAGCTGTTCCACTGATTAATTGTCCGCACTGTTAGGAAGTTTCTCCTTAACTCCAGATTGCTTCTCTCCTTGATTAGTCTCCATCCATTGTTTCTTGTCCTGCCCTCTGGTGCTTTGGAAATTAAGTTGACCTCCTGTTCTTTGTGGCATCCTCTGAAATACGGAAATATTGCTATCATGTCCTCTCTAGACCTTCTCTTCTCCAGACTAGCCCAACCCAAATCTTGCAACCTTTCTTCATGTATTTTAGTCTCCAGGCCTTTAATAACCTTAGTTATTAGTTTTCTCTGTACTCTTTCTAGAACAGTGTTTCTCAACCTTGGCAACTTGAAGATGTCTGGACTTCAACTCCCAGAATTCCCCAGCCAGCGAATGCTGGCTGGGGAATTCTGGGAGTTGAAGTCCAGACATCTTCAAGTTGCCAAGTTGAGAAACACTGTTCTAGAGTCTTAGCATCTTTTTTTCTAACATGTTGTCCAAAACTGAATGCAGTATTCCAGATGTGGCCTTACTAAGGCTTTATAAAGTGGTACTAATACTTCACGTGATTTTGATTCTATGCCTCCGTTTATACCACCAAGGTTTGTTCAGTGTTAGCTTTTTTGACTGCAGCTGCACGCTGCTGGCTCAAGGGAGGGACAGATACCAAAATCCTAAATCAAATAAGCAAGAGAGGGCAAAGTGGCTTCAATTAACCTGTGAACCAGTGGTGGGTTTCAAAAAACTTTGGAACCTCTTCTGTAGGTGTCAACTGGTGGAACCTCTTCTAACCGGTTCGGTATATTTGACGAACCGGTTCTACCGAACCAGTGCGAACCGGTTCTACCGAACCAGTGCGAACCGGTTCTACCGAACCAGTGCGAACCGGTTCTACCGAACCAGTGCGAACCGGTTCTACCAAACCAGTGCGAACCGGTTCTACCGAACTGGTGTGAACCGGTAGGAACCCACCTCTGCTGTGAACAGATTGCCACCCTTGAAGGTGGGAGGAATAAAAAAAGCCAAGGTGAGGGTTTCAGAAATGTGACTGAAGCCCAGTGGTGAAATTAATCCCCCCCCACAGTGGGTGTGGCTTGGTCTGTGTCTGTCTGTGTGTGTGTGTGTGATGTGACTGGGTAGGTGTGGCCAACTTTTTTTTTCACTTTCAGCTATTTTTGTAGCCTTTTAAAGCATTTTTTTCCTTGCCAGCAGAGGAAAAATGCTTTAAAAAGCTTTTTTAAAAAAAGAAGCTTTCTACGATTGTGCAGCTCAGCTGTGAGCTATGTGATCATCGAAAACTATTTTTTTTTAGATCTTTAAACCATTTTTTCCCCGAACCGGCAAGGAAAAATACTTTAAAAAGTGGGGGGAAACAGCTGAGCACCGTGATCCTCATAAGCACTTTTTTTTACTACCAGTTCGCAGAACCAAAGACAATCACCCCTACCAGTTCTGCTGAACTGGGCTGAACCAGGAGGATTTCACCCCTGAAGCCCCTTCCTTTTTTCTACATGTATCAACATGGTACAGATATACAAGGGGTGTACATGTGTATCAATATACACACTGTGCTGCCCTCAATTAGAGATCCCATCTAATTCAAGAGATCTTAATCCATTAATTGGCCATTTTAATGGCAGACATACCGCCGGAGCGGCCAAAAGCCTCTTTCTTGACAGCGCTTGACAGCGTTGTTGGGGCCCAGAGATCAATTATCCCAGAAAAATGGCCAATTAATGGATTAAGATCTCTTAAATTAGATGGGATCCCTAATTGAGGGCAGCTGCCACGAAGAACAGGCGAACTTCAATTTAAACCCACCGGGTTTCCCTCAAGTGGGAATTCTCGTCTTTGCCGGTCCTAATTCAGACGCTTTCCTTTCCTTTTTGGATCACATTCTCTTCAGCCGATCAAGAGGCATGCTGGGAATCAAACCAGGTTCGGGGCTGAGGAAAAAAGTGCCGGTCATCCTCGCCAATCCCTCGTGGCTGCTGATCCCAGAATCACCAGATCAAAGCCCCACGTCCGCAGCCCTGGGATCCTCCACTTCAAGATCTCTGTTGCAAGCTTCAGCAGCCCCGATGACAGCTCGGCACGCTTCTTCTTCTCCGCACGCCCCCCTCCATTCTTTTCCTTAGTTCCCAAGCCCCGGTGGGTCCGCACAAGTTCCTCGCCTAGTTAAGCGCACCTTGGATCCCAGCCCCGGGGCTTAACAGCATAACCCAGAAAAAAACATTACCACTACAATTAGACAGAGTGTCTTTTGTCTTGCCCCAGTTAGGATTTCTTAAGCAAATCCACTGCGCTTTCAACATGAATCCAAATCGGGAGAGAGGATTGGAGGGAGGGTGAGAAGGAAGGGAGGGAGTGTATCGGGAGAGAGGAGTGGTAGAGGGGGAAGGGAAGTAGGGTAGAGGGGAATGATGGAGGGAAGATGGAAAGTTGGAGGGGGGCAAAAGAAAGGGTGTATGGAGGGTCGAAGAGGTACATTGGGTTTCTATTTTTGGGGGTATTATTGACAAAAGGAATGGCTGTGTTTATTGTTTAATGTTATATGGCCCCGGTTGTGCACAGTATATATGTGACTGTACGAAAATGAAAATGGAAAATAAAAACACATTTACAACAAAATCGGGACTTTTTTTTAAACGCCGTGGGACGCGGGACAAATTGTGAAAAATCAGGACTGTCCCACCAAAAGCATCTGGTCACTTTAGAATAAGGAAGATTTCATGGCCTGTTTTCATGTTGTGAGCATAGGTGGAGGGGGAAATCTGTTTTATTTCCTATCTCTAAGATGCCTTCTCGAAGACCATTACATTGCAGCAAAATTTAGTTAATATCTCTCAATATTGGCTGACTGGATGCTTATTGATCTAGTGCCAAACCTGATTTGGGAAAATGATAGTCTCTTTTCATAAGATCAATGCTACAAGGGACACGGTGGCTATAATGCTGAGCTTGTTGATCAGAAAGGTCGGCAGTTCGGTGGTTCGAATCCCTAGTGCCTCATAATGGAGTAGCAGTAGTAGTAGTAGTAGCAGTTAGACTTATATACCGCTTCATAAGGCTTTCAGCCCTCTCTAAGCGGTTTACAGAGTCAGCATATTGCCCCCAACAACAATCCGGGTCCTCATTTTACCCACCTCGGAAGGATGGAAGGCTGAGTCAACCCTGAGCCGGTGAGATTTGAACAGCCGAACTGCAGAACTGCAGTCAGCTGAAGTAGCCTGCAGTGCTGCATTTAACCACTGTGCCACCTCGGCTCTCGTAACTTGTCCCAGCTTCTGCCAACCTAGTAGTTCAAAAGTATGTAACAATGCAAGTAGAAAAATAGGAACCACCTTTGGTGGGAAGGTAACAGCGTTCTGTGTGCCTTCGGCATTTAGTCATGCTTGCCACATGACCACGGAGATGTCTTCGGACAGCGCTGGCTCTTCGGCTTTGAAACAGAGATGAGCACCATCTCCTAGAGTCAGGAATGACTAACACATATGTGCGAGGGGAATCTTTACCTTTACAATCAATGCTAGATATGCTTGACAAGAGAGAGTTCCAGAAGGGGAAGACTCTCTGTTGCTCAATCTTATCCAGAAACACA
This sequence comes from Thamnophis sirtalis, assembly GCF_051295495.1. Taxonomy (NCBI): domain Eukaryota; kingdom Metazoa; phylum Chordata; class Lepidosauria; order Squamata; family Natricidae; genus Thamnophis; species Thamnophis sirtalis. The sequence continues at coordinate 3,388,486 of NW_028261396.1, forward strand.
GCACATTTGATGGCTATTGTACAACTGACATATTTGCTATTCTGAGAGCAGCTGACCTTTAGAAATCTTTACCTGTATGGAAGGCATAGTTTTTAAGGATCATGTAAACTTTTGAACCATTTTTATTTCTTTGAAATATCTCCTTCAAGCATTCTATTAGGAGCCATGGTTAGAAGGCAGCATTGCAGGCTAACTCTGCCCATAGTCAGGAATTCAATCCTGACTGGCTCAAGGTTGACTCAGCCTTCCATCCTTCCGAGGTCAGACAAATGAGGACCCACATTGTTGGGGGAAATAGACTGATTCTGTAAATCGCTTAGAGAGTTCCGTAAAGCACTCTGAAGTGGTATATAAATCTAAGTGCTATTGCTAGTGCTATTTTAATATGAATGCTATATTACAACTCTCCTACAGAGGGATGTGGTGGCCCAGTAGCTAAGATGCTGAGCTTGTCGATCAGAAAGGCCGGCAGTTCAGTGGTTCAAATCCCTAGTGCCATGTAACAGAGTGAGCTCCCATTACTTGTCCCAGCTTCTGCCAACCTAGCAGTTCGAAAGCAGATGAAAATGCAAGTAGAAAAATAGGAACCATTTTTAGCAATAGCAATAGCAGTTAGACTTATATACCGCTTCATAGGGCTTTCAGCCCTCTCTAAGCAGTTTACAGAGTCAGCATATTGCCCCCAACAACAATCCGGGTCCTCATTTTACCCACCTCGGAAGGATAGAAGGCTGAGTCAACCCTGAGCCGGTGAGATTTGAACCGCTGAACTGCAGATAACAGTCAGCTGAAGTGGCCTGCAGTATTGCACTCTACCCACTGCGCCACCTCGGCTCTTTGATGGGAAGGTAAAAGCTTTCCGAGCTCCTTTGGTGTTTAGTCATGCCAGCCGCATGAGACGTCTTTGGACAGCACTGGCTCTTTGGCTTTGAAACAGAGATGGGCATCACCCCCTAGAGTCAGGAATGACTAACACATATGTGTGAGGGGAACTTTTACCTTTACCTTATAGGTATCCATATAGCAGATCTTGAAAAACGTTGTGGTTCATGCTGTTTTCTTCCCACAGCAGAGTATCCCATGGAAGTGAGAAACCTGGATCAACTTTCTTGTGATCTAAGTTTGCATATTTGAAGTACGTAGGCAGGGGGACCTTCCAGCGTAGCTGAGATCAGCCAAAAGATCACTTAAACAATCTCCTCTCAACTGCAAATTCCTATCGACTCGATCGTTTGGTAGATGAACTAAATCTCTGCGATGGCTCCTGCTATGACTTTTGGCGATCTGATCTTGGCAGGTCTGTGCATGTGTGCATTTCTGTGGGAAACTGAGCCGGTGCCCACTGCCTAATTAGAGACTGTTTACAAATTTGGTGGACAATTTGGCAGCGCAGTGGGAGCAATATGATGTACTGCAGTAGAAAGGCAGTTGAGTCAGCCATCTGTAGTACAGATCGAATTGGTGTGAACAGGCTGCCAAACTTGCCAGGCGAATCTGGGGGGGGGGAGAATTTCCCAGGATGGAAATTTCTTTTAGCACGTTTGAAATGTCTTCAGCAGTGCGCAAACTCATTTGTCTGTGCTGAGCATCTCCCCCAAAACACATCTTTTTGTACTCTTTTTCAGGAATGGGCAGATCTCAGAGGTGACTCCCACTCTCACATGAAGGTAAAGGTTCCCCTTGCACATATGTGCTACTCGTTCCCAACTCTAGGGGGCGGTGCTCATCTCTGTTTCAAAGCCGAAGAGCCAGCGCTATCCGAAGATGTCTCTGTGGTCATGTGGCTGGCATAACTAAATGCCGAAGGTGCACAAAACACTGTTACCTTCCCACCAAAGGTGATGTCTATTTTTCTACTTGCATTTTTACGTGCTTTCGAACTGCTCGGTTGGCAGAAGCTGGGACAAGTAACTGGAGCTCACTCCATTGTGTGGCGCTAGGGATTCAAACCGCCAAACTGCCAACCTTTCTGACAGACAAGCTCAGCATCTTAGCCACTGAGCCATCGCGTCCCTCTCACGCGAAAGGAAGTAACAAGCATTGTGACCTGGGAAAGTCAGCGAATGGTTACAGATAGTCCTTGACTTATGACCCCAATTGAGCCCAGAATTTCTGTTGCTAAGTGAAACATTTGTGAAGTGAATTTTGCCCTATTTTACAACCTTTCTTGCCACAGTTGCTGAATGAGTCACTGCAGTTGTTGAGTTAGTAATACAATTGTTAACAGAATCAAGTTACCCCGTTGACTTTGCTTGTCGGAAGGTCACAAAAAGTAATCACATGACCCCGGGACACTGCAGCCATCATAAAGATGAGTCAGTTACCAAGTGTACGAATTTTAATGGCATGACCGTGGGGATGCTGTAATGGTTGCAAGTGTAAAAAACAGTCATAAGTCACTTTTTTCAGTGCCATTGTAACTCTGAAGGGTTAAATGAACTGTTGTAAGTCAAGGACTGCCTGCATAGTTCATACTTTTTGCTGTTTTCTTTTTACCATCTGGTTTGGGAAGAAATACTTGAAGGACACTCAACTTGAAGGGCAATTGGGTGGTTATTCTACCTCAAGTAGCAATGTACCATATACAGCAGTGGTTGGTTTCAAAAATTGTTGGAACCTACTGTGTGGGTGTGGCCTCCTTTGTGGGAGTGGCTTGCCACCCATGTGACCAGATGGGAGTGGCTTGCTGCCCATGTGACCGGATATAAAATTATGAATTAGTACTTAGGTCGGTCCAAGTAGCTATTCAGAAACTCTGGCATTGAAGCATGCAAATATTAAAGCTGTCAAGTTACAAGATCCTTGCCAGTGGTGGGTTTCAAAAAAATTTGGAACCAGTTCTGTAGGTGTGGTCTGCTTTCTGGGTCCACTGGTGGAACCTCTTCTAACCGGTTCAGTAGATTTGACGAACCGGTTCTACTGAATAGGTGCGAACTGGTAGGAACCCACCTCTGATATACAGGGGTGGGATTCAGCCAGTTCAGACCACTTTGGGTGAACCGGTAGCTCCGACAATCAGCTGAGAGCGAACCGGTTTGCTCTGATGATCAGGTGGGCCCACCTGCCCGCCCCTGCGCTATTCTGACCTATATTTCCTTTGTTTGAAGCCCAGCAGATAGGCGCAGTAGAACGGATTGCCATCCCCTCTTTTCTCCACGCTGGGCTACGAATGTGAAAAGTTGGGAAAACTGCTCTAAGGCCTGCCAATCAAACTCTGTTTTGAAGCCAACTTCCTCCTATCCTCCATAAATCTATATTATTAATATTATTATAATCTATAACCTAATCTAATATATATATGGAGTTCTACTCCCCCTCCCCATCTGAAAAGAACTCTGTTCCAGCTGCCAGTTGCCTCACATTCTGTTACCTCAGTTCAAACTGGCAGACATTCCACTCGGTCACTCAGGAGCAGTCTGGAGCTTCTTATAGTACTAAACGTCAGTACCTCACCACAATGTCTATGCCTTCCACCTATGGAACTGCTTCCGGACTCAAGGCAGTGGGAGCGATATTCCCTTATGTGTTTCAATCACCAACCACCACTGAGCCAAAGGATTGTGAACCGAATTCCTCCTGCATAGCCCAATCACATAGTTTCATCGCAAAGCACAGGTATCCAGATAGTATACTATATTCTTTCTTAGTCATAATCTACCTAACAGCAGATTAGTGAGATCAACAGTCAACCAAAATTGTTTATTTTTTCTCTTCAGACTGTCCACTTTGCCAACAATCTACCCTGTATATGCTATGAACATCGAAGGCTCAACTTTATTAAGAAATACAGATAATGTATAACTTGCATCATTGTTTTTTTTTAAAACAAATGTATAAACTTTCTGTTTGTGAACTCTTGACTTTCCTTTTTCTTCCTATATTCCCTTTCCTCAAGTACATCCTTCTTTCATATCTGGTTTTTGGCTGTATTTTTAAGGGATTTTGTTTTTAATCCCCAAGCCTTCCCGCGTGAAGCTGCCTTTTATGTTCTTAAGAAATTTAACAGGATTTTGTTTTGAACACTTTAAGTTATAAATCTAGCAGAACAATCCTATCAATTGTTCAGAGAATCCCGAGAAATCTAAAAACTCTGATGATTGTAACCTGTCAGGGAGAAAATAAGGATGGAGAGAAGACTGGTTTTTTTTTCCTGTTCCTGTCCCTGCTCTTTAAAAACAAATGCTAAGTGCCAACAGTGGAAGGCAAATTGGATAATGCAGCTGGTCTTCATTTCTTCCTGCGATAGAGGCATAGAAAAGGAGAAGAATGAAAGTTTTCACAAAGCTCAAATCTTTTCTGCCTTTCTCTGTCCTCAGTTCAAACTTCTGAATTTGGTTCTCCTCCAATGTGTATAAAGTGAATCTCTCTCACACACACTCTCTCACACTTTCTCTTTCTCTCTCTCCCCCCTCGCTTTTTCTCTCTCTTTCTCTTCCTCTTTCTATCCCCCCTTCTCCTCCCATCAGGGTTTTCTCCCCCATGTTATATAGATAATCCTCATATATATGCATGCATACATGTATATATCAGTGGTGGGATTCAAATAATTTAACAACCGGTTCTCTGCCCTAATGAGCAACTGGGTAGGCGTGGCTCGGTGGTCATGTGACTGGGTGGGCATGGCCAACTCAAGGTCACTCAGGTTGACGGGTGCTTCACCTTAGCTGTTGCAATGTAACAAGGGTTAACAGGAGAGGCAGTTTCTGTAAGCAGGGCAATAAAGATTAGGCTAGAAACAACACCAGAATGTTTCCTTCCTGCCTTCCTTACAGGATTAGCCCTGTAAAGTGGGGAAAAAACAAAAGGAGATTTCTTCCAACAACCGGTTCTCCAAACTGCTTAGAAAGTTACCAACCGGTTCTCCCAAATAGGTGCGAACTGGCTGAATCCCACCACTGGTATGTATGTATGTATGTATGTATGTATGTATGTATGTATGTATGTATGTATGTATGTATGTATGTATACACACACACCACACACACACACACACACACACATCCCTAACCCAATATGAAATCATATTAACAAACACCCAGTCCCTTACACCAGTGTGAACATGTTACATGTTGCGTCTGCCCTGCAAGTCCATCATACTACTTAAGTTATGATGTCACTTCACCTTCAGGAGCCTGGCAGCTCACGAATAAAAACTGTTCTTCAGCCTGTTTGTGTGGCTGGCCACGCTCCTATATCTCCTTCAGGGTGGTAGGAGGGTAAAGAAGTGACGTATACAGGGTGTGAGTCATCCCTGAGGATTTTCCTCATTCTTCTAAGGCAGCGAGCCCATGTGATCTCATTTGATAGTGTCAGGGTGCAGCAGTGGTGGATTTCAAAAATTTTTCGAACCTACTCTGTGGGTGTGGCCTCCTTTGTGGGAGTGGCTTGCCGGCCATGTGTTTTCTCTCTCTCTCTCTCTCTCTCTCTCTCTCTCTCTCTCTCTCTCTCTCTGTGTGTGTGTGTGTGTGTGTATATGTGTGTGTGTGTGTGTGTGTGTGTGTGTGAGTAGTGGGTTTCAAAAATTTTTCGAACCTACTCTGTGGGTGTGGCCTCCTTTGTGGGAGTGGCTTGCCGGCCATGTGATCTCTCTCTCTCTCTCTCTCTCTCTCTCTCTCTCTCTTTCTCTCTCCTTTCTTTTGTCTCTCTGTCCCGTTTTCCTTTTTTCTTTCATCCCTCTCTCACTTATCTTTTCTTTATTTCTTCCTTCCTTCCTTCCTTCCTTCCTTCCTTCCTTCCTTCCTTCCTTCCTTCCTTCCTTTCTTTCTCTCTCTCTCTCTCTCTCTCTCTCTCTCTGTGTGTGTGTGTGTGTGTGTGTGTGTATGTCAGTGGTGGGTTTCAAAATTTTTTGGAACGTACTCTGTGGGAGTGGCCTTCTTTGTGGGAGTGGCTTGCCGGCCATGTGACCTGGTGAGAGTGGCTTGCCGGCCATGTGATCTCTCTCTCTCTCTCTCTCTCTCTCTCTCTTTCTCTCCCCTTTCTTTTGTCTCTCTGTCCTGTTTTCCTTTTTTTCTTTCATCCCTCTCTCACTTATCTTTTCTTTATTTCTTCCTTCCTTTCTCTCTCTCTCTCTCTCTCTCTCTCTCTCTCTCTCTCTCTCTCTCTCTCTGTGTGTGTGTGTGTGTGTGTGTGTGTGTGTGTGTGAGTAGTGGGTTTCAAAAAATGTTGGAACCTCTTCTGTAGGTGTGGCCTGCTTTCCGGGTCCACTGGTGGAACCTCTTCTAACCGGTTCGGTAGATTTGACGAACCGGTTCTACCGAACTGGTGAGAACTGGTAGGAACCCACCTCTGGGGTGCAGCCCCCGATGTTTTGTGCTGTGCTCACTACCCTCTGTAATATTTTTCTATCCATGGCTGTCAAAGCAGCATGGCATACCGTGATGTAATAAGTGAGGATGCTTTCTATTGTGGACGGTTAAAAGGAGGACATCAGTTGTTGTTCCACCCTGTTTTTACGCAAGACCCTAAGAAAATGGAGTCTCTGTTAAGCATCTGGGCATCTGGATCGTGTTGTTTTTCCTGGTCAGGTCTTCCCTGAGATGGACTCCATGAGGAGACTCTCCTCGATGTAAAGGGGGACAGGTTCCTCTCTCTTCCTCTGGAGGTCCAACACCATCTCCTTGCTCCTGCTGATGTTCAGGTGCAGGTTGTTCCAGCAGTCAAGCCTACCTCAAGGGCACCTTTACTTTTTCAAAAACCCAAGTCCAGCATGTGGCTGCAGGCTTCAAACTGCTATCTAGCGTCACAGAGCTAATCCTTCCCTGTCCTTTTTTTTGTGTGTGTGTGTGGTTCAAAAGTTTTATTTCTTTTAAAACAAACATTTCATCATTCCTCAATCAGTGAGACATCGGAGTACAATTGTTTTGTGTGTCAAAATAGTTCTAGTTTACCACCAAATTCTTGTCTAGCCTAATGCATACCCCTCCCTCCCTCCACCCTCCCCCCAACCCCCCTCCTCCTTTCCCCCCCGACTTCCCAGAACCCGTACACGGTATGGATTTTTAACAAACACGGTTTAAAATCTATTGAGAAAAAAGAAATAAAGAAATTAATGACATCTCTACATTGATCTTAGCTACTTCTTGCTGAGCTAACTTTAAACAATTTAAACCATTTCTGATCTTAAGCATAGGCTAACTGCAATTTCTTTGTCCTGTAATACTTCCCTGCCCTTGATGAATGATCACGACGACTCTACTGTGGCCAGACAAGGAATCTTTTTCGTCTGGTGTTTCCAAGCTATCTTGGTGTTCTTGGATGAACCATACATCCACTTAATCAAATCATGGAGGAAGATCTGGCGAAGACTTGAACAACAACAACAACAAAATCCTTCCAATATCTTTTATAGACGGAATATTAATGTCAGAATTTGAAACCTAGAGAGCATTGTTTTTGAGGAGGCTCTATATTTGGTGCAGCAAGATTCTCTGTTAGTGCTTCATATCCATCTGTATATATGTGGGTGAAAAATTCTGTTATATTTATAGCAGATACAGACTTATCGTTCAGCTGCAGATACCCAGCTACCAGTTCAGGACTACAGGATTTCACAATGTTCCCAAGAACATTTACACATTTGATGAAACCCACAGATCAAAGCTGAACAACAAAGAGAGGTTTCCCCCCCCCATAAATCTCATAATTATGGGCACTGCTATAGAACCTTTGTGGAGAGGGCAGGGCAAAAGTAGCTTATTATTAGCTGCCTTTTGTTTATATTTTTGCAGATGAGAAAGGATATTATATGCGATGGGTATCTTAAGGTTTGCAGTGGGTTGTGTTTAACCCTGCTGAGAAATTTCTCAACTTCTTGAAGGTTTTTAGCTTATCTCAATTTGTCAAAAAACAAAACAAAACCATATTCAGACTGATAGGGATTTCTGTTGTCTTTTCTAAGACAAACATAGAAGAAATTTTGTAGTGGGCATGACCTCCTGCTCTATCACCCTCTGTGGAATTTTTCTAGCCTTACTAACCCTTATGGATATTATCTCAGTAGCTGTTTTAAAAGTCAAGGGAAGCAGATCACTTATGACATCAATCTATTATATCCTCTGTGAAAATCTTTGAGAATACAGACCAGCCTTTCCCAACATGGGAACCTATGAGCCAAGGTGGCGCAGTGGTTAAATGCAGCACTGCAGGCTACTGCTAGATCAGCAGGTCAGCGGTTCAAATCTCACCAGCTCAGGGTTGACTCAGCCTTCCATCCTTCCGAGGTGGGTAAAATGAGGACCCAGATTGTTGGGGGCAATATGCTGACTCTCTGTAAACCGCTTAGAGAGGCCTGAAAGGCCTATGAAGCGGTATATAAGTCTACTGCTATTGCTATTGCTATTGCTTCCAAATGTGTGGACATCAACTCCTGGAAATCCTTCATAGGACATTTAATGCTAATTTAGAAAAGTAATTTGCTAGCAAATGTTGATCCCTGAGGTTGAATATATTTAGGGTTGAATATATCTAGTGTTTTTCTTTATGAATGATTTATGGAGCTCTCAATTTTGGAATGAACCCACTGGCCCGGAAAAAAAAAAGTATTGTCAAAAAAGGAGAATAAAGGTTTGAATACAGGTTTCAACCTTTCAGTATGCCCATTGTCTTTTCTGGTTGTCATAGCATCACATGGAAGTGATCCTAGATATAATCAAAGATGGTTTGGATGCGCCTAAATTGAAATGATTATAATCATAATACAACCTCCTGCTCAGGACAGGATCCAATGGGTTATGGCAAAGAGATGACCATCTGTTTTGAAGCTCTCTCTACAGGAGAACCTATCATGTCATGTGGCAGCTTATCCCACAGGCTGACAGCTTCTATAATTAGGAGGTTTCTCCTGACGTCTAGCCTGAACTTATTTCCTTGTCGTTTTAACTTCATTATTTCTGCCCAGTAGAGAAGACATCCACGCCTTCTCTGTGTCAAATGTCCTTCATACATTTGAAGACTGATATCCTATTTCTCATCGTTGTTGGAGGGGATGAAAGTGGACTAAACATTCCCTTGTCCTTCAACCATTTATCATAAAGCTTAGTTTCCTGACACTTAACCATCTTGGTAGCTTTCCTCTGAATTTGCTTCAATTTATCACAGTTCTTTCTGAACTGGACACATGACTTAAGTTATACTATGAATTCTGTCCTTAGCAGAGTAGAGGGAAATGATTACTTCTGGTGGTCTGAATTCCTGGTCCTGTTACTGAACCCCAAAATAGCATTCACTTCCTTTAGCAGCTATATCATAGTATATTTAACATGTGGTCAACAAGGATATTCTCTTTCTTCTCCCTTGTAGTAGCAATAGCAGTTAGCAATAGCAGTTAGACTTATATACCGCTTCATAGGGCTTTCAGCCCTCTCTAAGCGGTTTTACAGAGTCAGCAAATTGCCCCCACAGTCTGGGTCCTCATTTCACCCACCTCGGAAGGATGGAAGGCTGAGTCAACCTTGAGCCGGTGAGATTTGAACCGCTGAACTGCAGATAACAGTCAGCTGAAGTGGCCTGCAGTACCGCACCATAACCACTGCGCCACCTCGGCTCCGCCAAACCATTCAATATTTGGGTCTTACATTTTGGGTCTTACATTTTTCCTGCTTTAAGTGCAGAACTTGACATGTCTCCATTAAACTCCTTCATATTCATTTTAGCTCATTGCTCAAATCTCTCTAGGACATTTTTGCTTTAAAAAGGAGTTGAACATGACGGTCTTTACCATAGACCCACGATGGTGAGCCTAGGGCACACGTACCACAGGTGGCACATGGAGCCATATCTGCTGGTACATGAGCTCCAGTACACACGCATGTACCAGCCAGCTGATTTTCAGCCTTCTGGAGGGCCGGGAAGGCAATTTTTGCCTTTCCCAGGCTTCAGGAAAGCCTCAGGAGCCTGGGGAGGGTGAAAAACAGGCCCAACAAGCCTACCAGAAGTCTCCCATGGCCCACCCAGAGGCCCTCCTGAAGCCGGAAATGGATCATTTCTGAACTTCTGGTTGGTCTGTTGGGCCCGTTTTTTGCTCTCCCCAGGCTCCGGAGGCTTTCCTAGAGCCTGTGGAGAGCAAAAACATCCTCCTCTGTCCCCCGGAGGAAATACTAAGCTCAGCTTGGAGGCAAGCAGTGTGGCACACATGGAGGGAGGGGAGTGGGTGTGCATGCACGCATGCGCATGTGGGACATGCTTTGTATTATGAGTGCCAGCATGCAAATGCGCTATCATGCGCGCACAATCGCATTTTTGGCACCCAACAACACCCCATTCTCGGCCCCACTGCCAGAGAGGCATTTTAGATAGGGTGAACATGTGTAAAGAGTTAACTGGACTGAGTTAGCTTGAGGTGCAGTTCTCTAAATATTCTCACAAGATTGGCTTTGCGTGCACACACCGCCACATCGATCTGTTTTTTTAAAATGGGGATTGGAATCCCTGTGTTCAATTAAAGATTTTGTTTTTGCTTCCTGCGGCTGTGACAAATTATTTACAAACCTCCAGAGGTTGAGATTTAAGGATGTATAAATCGTTAAAGGTCTTGCCGTTGTTTTTTTTTTACTCCCTATTATTATGGAACTAATTGATTCTGTTGTTGTTTTTTGGACAATGTTTGAAAATTGTAAAAACTTTTGTAAATATTTACTTTCCTTTCACCACAAGATACATCCACAGCTGAGCGTCCTTTCGGCTTTGTCCCAGCTGCTCCACTCTTTCCGGGGCTACTAGTACTAGCCCTGTGCTCTTCCCCGGTAGCATATTGGACACCTTCTGACCCAGAGGTGGGTTCCTACCAGTTCGCACCCATTCAGTAGAACCGGTTTGTGAAATCTACCGAACCGGTTAGAAGAGGTTCCACCAGTGGACCCGGAAAGCAGGCCACACCTACAGAAGAGGTTCCAAAATTTTTTTGAAACCCACCACTGATCCTTGGATATGATTATTCTACACTATCATGCTCCTATTTATAAAACTCAGTGCCTCTGTGAAAGGTAAGGATGACTACTGCGTTTGTGGTGCAATCAGAACATTGCGTGTGTTGAAGTTGTTTTAACGCAAACCAAAGATGCCTTTTAAAAAGCAAGTTTACATCCTATTCTTATGCATGCCAGTGCTGTGCGTGAGGTAATTTAAGGTGGTTCTGACAAGTGTTGTCGGCATCTTCGTATCTGGTCACATGGGTGGCAAGCCACTCCCATCCGGTCACATGGGCAGCAAGCCACTCCCACAAAGGAGGCCACACCCACAGAGTAGGTTCGAACAGTTTTTGAAACCCACCACTGTTCTGACCTGAGGGTCTCACTTACCAGGATCATATCTTTTTGCCTTTTTGTCCATGGGGTTTTCATGGCAAAGAGACTGGAGTAGGTTGTCATTTCCTTCTCCGGTGGATCACATTTTGTCAGAACCCCCTGCTATGTCCTGTCCGTCTTGGGTGGCCCTGCACGGCATAGCTCATAGCTTCATTGAGCTACGCAATCCCCTTCTCCATGACAATGAAGCATTAATCCATGAAGGAGTACTTTCCAGAGACGTGCAATCAGAGGAGGCAGGGGAGGCAGAGCCTCACCACTGTCATCATGAAAAGAAAAGAAAAATTAAAAGGAAAAAGGCTGAGCTAGTTGCTGCCAGAGTCACAGTGGATGATTCTGCTTAGTGCTTAACTGTTTAAAAACGCCTCTTAAAAAGCGCCCTCTACAGGAGGAGGCGGGAGAACCACGTGCCTCATTTAGTCTATCTTTATGATCACTCGAACAGAGTTAAGCAAGGGTTAAAAGCCAAAAAATTCCTTATGTAGATGAGGCACGTGGTTCTCTTGCCTCCTCCTGTAGAGGGCTTTTTTAAGAGGCTTTTTTAAACAGTTAAGCAGAGTCATCCATTGGGGGCTCTGGCACAGCTAACCGAGCCTGACCTCAACAGCTCTTGCGATTGTGGGTGCGCCAAGGTACACCCATGTTACACCTATCTTCCGCGAGCTGCACTGGCTACCTATTAGTCTCCAAATCCACTTCAAGGTGCTGGTCGCTACCTATAAAGCCCTACATGGCATCGGACCTGGGTACCTGAGAGACCGCCTCCTGCCGATTACCTCTCTCAAACCAATTAGATCGCACAGGTTAGGTCTCCTCCAGATTCCATCCGCCAGCCAATGTCAGCTGGCGACTCCCTGGGGGAGGGCCTTCTCTGTCGCAGCTCCGGCCCTCTGGAAAGAGCTCCCTGTTGAGATCCGGACCCTTACTACCCTCCCGGCCTTCCGCAAAGCCACCAAGTCTGGCTGTTCCAGCAGGCTGGAGGGGTCTGAGAAACATCTACCTCCACGGAAATTATGAATGTTGGTTTTGTTTTTAATATGTTGTCTTTGTCTCGTTTCCCCCTATCCCTTGTCTTTTGTGAGCCGCCCGGAGTCCTCCGGGAGTGGGCGGCATACAAGACAAATAAATAATAATAATAGCAATAATAATAATAATAATAATAATAATAATAATAATAATAATAATAATAATAATAATATATTTTCCCGCCCCTGCCACTCCCTGTCCTAAATTCCCTTGTCTTTTAGCTCAGCTGATTTGCATGGCAGAATGGATTGCCATGCCTCAGCTGAGCTAAATAACATCTCAGCTCACCAGCGCTGACACTGAGAGCGGTCTTTGAGTGCTGCACGCAATCTCATACAACTGGTAGGAAAAGATTTGGAATCCTACCACTGGCATGGGCCTACCTGGGATTGAGAACAGCTCTTTATATTTAATTTCAAGGTGGTGGTAGCGAATGTTATGATATTGACTGCTAACATTATAGAAAAATGCTAACACTCCGAATATTACTTCTCTCTGTTTAAAAATCAGTGTTGAATTATTTGTCTTGACATTAAGCAGCCAATGAGCCTTTTTAATTATGAAAAGAGAAGCATTCTTTTTTTTTAAAAAAAGTTTTCAACTTTTAACTTGTTAAATATGTTCTGTATTTCCCGTGGGAACTCAAATGAAAAGTGCAAATTAAATTGGGCTATTCTGATGTGAGAACTTTATACGTTTATAGCTTGTGAAAAGACACGTAAAGGATGAAGTGACTCGGGTGCTGTTTTTTCTAAAATCATATTCCGTTTTGGGAAGAGCCATAATCACCTCTTGAGTTGAACGAGGCTACCTTAGAAATGGTAGCCTTGTTTCTTCACAGAATGCGCAGTATTCATCTGCTTTTGAGTCGACTGCTTTTTAATCTCCAATTGAAATACAAAGCATTCCCTGTGTTGTATTTTCATGGTGTTGATCATTGAGTTGATAGCTCTAGTAAAGATCTCCAGACAAAGTTAATGCTATAGCCTTGAAATTAAAAGAGCCTCTTAGAGACCCAAGTAATACCGTCTACCTTTCCATTACTGCTCCATATACTGAAACCAGTATATACAAGATGCATCTCTCCATTTTCCTTTGGCTTAAAAACAGATACAGCTGGCCTTATTGTTCTACAAAACAATGCACCAGTGTTTCCTGCTGTTTGTGTGGAGGTGAATAGCTAATCCTATTACACCATATTTTCATACCAATTTCTGTAGTATGCAAAGAGGGAACGTGTCATCCCTTCATTTAGTTTTAGATTTAATATAAACTTTATTTATTTATTTTTTCAAGCATGTATCAGATAACAGATATGTATTAACATAATTATGAATACATGAAATGGCTACGAATAAAAGGGAAAATTAGGACAAGGATGGTAGGCACGTTGGTGCGCGTATGCACGCCCCTTACAAGACCTCTTAGGAACGGGGTGAGGTCAATGGTAGACAGCCTAAGGTTAAAGTTTTGGGGGTTTGAGGATGTAACCACAGAGTCAGGTAGTGCATTCCAGGCATTGACCACTCTGTTGCTAAAGTCATATCTTCTGAAATCGAGTTTGGAGTGGTTTACCTTAAGTTTGTATCTATTGTGTGCTCATGTATTATTGTGGTTGAAGCTAAAGTAATTATCGACAGGTTGGACTATCCTGCCTTTATGCCGTGTGTTTAAAATAATCTTCAAATGAGATTAATGTATTTTATGTTGTGCTCTACTCAGTAAAATATGGCTGAGGAGTTATTTTGATTATATTTTTTGAATGAAAATAGTATTATTACAGAGGTGGGCTTCAAAAATTTTTAGAACCTCTTCTGTAGGTGTGGCCTGCTTTGTGAGAGTGGCTTGCTGGCCATGTGACCGGGCAGGAGTGGCTTGCTGGCCATGTGACCGGGCAGGAGTGGCTTGCTGGCCATGTGACCGGGCGGGAGTGGCTTGCCAGCCATGTGACTGGGTGGGAGTGGCTTGCCAGCAATGTGACCAAGTGGGAGTGGCTTGGCAATCATGTGACTGGGTGGGCATGGCCAACTTGTAAAATGTGGTGAAACTCACTTAACAACTCTCTTGCATAGCAACCAAAATGTTGGCTCAGAAACACTGGCATTTGAAGCACGCAAGTCTTAGAGCTGTCAAGACCCTTGCACCCCTAATCCCTTAGGAAAAAAAAAAGCCAGGGGTGTTCAAACTTGATAGGTTTAAGACTTGTGGACTTCAACTCTCAGAATTCCTCCTCCAGTCATGTTGGCTCAGGAACTCTGGCATTGAAGTGTGCAAGTCTTAAAGCTGTCAAGTTACAAGACCCTTGCACCCCTAATCTTTTAGGAAAAAAATCCCAGGGGTGTTCAAACTTGACAGCTTTAAGACTTGTGGACTTCAACTCCCAGAATTCCTCCTCTCGCTCTTCATCTTGATGATGTGCAGATGGGTGGGGGAAAGGAGCTGGAACCGGCTCTAAATGGCACTATAGATTTGTGGAACGTCTTCTATAGAAGAGGTTAGAACTGGCAGGAACCCACCCCTGTATTATTATTATAAAATGATTCTTTGAATATGATTGTACAAAATAGATCACTTCCCTGACTATTCCCGTTCCTGTCATATTGCAAATCTGTAGCTATGGAAGAAAAAATGTAGAAATATCTTTTCATTGCAAACCTTTACAACGGTATATAGTAGTTTCTATAAAACATTTTCATTTGCTCCGAGAAAGATTCGATGTCGTGGAAAATATAAGGAGTCCTTTACATCTGAGAATATTTCAAGCAGTCCACATGAATAGCAAATATATTATTATTAGTGATTTTCTCTCTGGAGGCAAAGGCTGGTGGAGCTGGGCCAGCTGCCACTGAATTTCAAGCCAGAAAACTTTTAATCAAACACAATCAATCCAACGTTTTATAGAGTTTAAAAGTGCTTAAATGTTGGCTGGATTGTGTCCAGAGTTTGGCATTAACAGTCTCGTTCTTCATGTGTGTCATTATAAATCCAGCTGTATTTTTTTGTTGTTCTCGAAGGTTCTCCTGGATAAGAGACCAAAAATAGGCAAATCATATTCCACATAAATAAGCGCTCCCTTATTTACCTATTCAATTTACACTATTCTTTTCAAACAATTTATGGTTCAAAATAAGTAAATTCAAACACAAACATAAACCATGGAGTTTTCCTAGCGGAATTAGAACCTGGGAGACTCTGAGTTTTAGTCTTCCCTTAGCCATGAAATCTGATTGGGTGACTTTGAATTGTTATTCTTTGTCAGCCCAACCCACCTCACAAGGTGGTGGTTGTGGAGAGAAGATGAAGAGAGAATCTTATGGGTCTTCATCTTGAGTTGTACAGTACAAATAAAAGGGGGATATACCTCTAATGAATAAAGAGCAGTGTGATGACTAGAGGTGGAGATCCCGCCTCACAATCAGGAGGCTGTGAATTTGATCCTAGGAGGGGCAAATATTTCTTTCTCTTTCTCAAAGAGAAAATCTCTGCTGTGAACTCCATGTAGGCAATACAGCTCCAGTCAATTGCTCCGACTCCGCTCCAATGCAAGAGATTACAGGGTTGTTTATATGTGTGTGTGTGTGTGTGTGTGTGTGTCTGTCTGTCTGTCTGTCTGTCTGTCTGTCTGTCTGTGTGTATTAAGTGTTACAACCCCTGGTATGTCCCAATTATGGGAGGAAGATCACTACTTCCATTCTCTGTCCATCGGCTTGTCACAAGAGACCATCCAGACAGAAACCCAATATTTTTACTGTTGCCTTTGTTACATTTGTGTTGTATTTGTGCTGATAAATAAATAAAGGGAGACTAGTATAGATCTATTTCAAGCTATTTAGCTCTCATCAGCTAGCCACACCCTTACTGGGATTAGAACCTGTGCTGTATTGCATTTTAGGCAGATGTGTTAATCACTAAGCCAGCACAGGTAATACAGCACAGGTTCTAATATGTTGAATACAACATATATATATGTTGTATTCAAACCGGTAGGGCGATGGTGGGAGCTCCGCCCACCTGCCCAGATGACATCAAAGACACTCTGCACATGTGCTGAAGATTCTGCGCATGGGCAGAAGCACCGTGCACGCTCCTGGTTCCGGACATTTCAAGTGTGGTACACATGTTGTGCGTTGACAATAAAGGTATGATTTATATTTGCAGGTAAGACAACAGGGTTAAGGGGATAGTAGATTCTTTCAATAGTTTTACAGTATTATGTTATAAAGGTTAAAATACTTTAACATGATTATTGTTGAGACTTTAAATTTTACCATTTTTAATGTATTAATTTTATATATTTAATAACAGTGTCGTAACTTAGTGTATGCATTTCTATTACCTATACTATAATTTAAATGCCCTGGAGGCTTATTCAATAAACTACCTACTTACTGACTGACTGACTGACTGACTGATTGACTTGCTTAGTTACTTACTCACTTCCTTATGTTCTCTCTCCTTTTTCCCATAATCACCAGTAAGTACAATTAATTATGCTTATCCTCCATAAATATAGCTAACATTTTCTAAAGGTGCTCTGAGTTCTTCCTCCTCCACCTCCTCCTCCTCCTCCTCCTCCTCCTCCTCCTTCCTCCTCCTCCTCCTCCTCCTCCTCCTCCTCCTCCCCCTCCTCCTCCAGATACTACTACTACTACTACTACTACTACTATTACTACTACTACTTGAAGATAAATAGTGGAGTTCTCTGAATACAAGTCTGACACTCAGCTATTTTTGTGATTCTGCATAAGATCACGAGAAGATATTAATGGTAGGCGTTTAAAGATAATTCTGTGCAAACTCCGATGAGGGAATATAGAAAAATTCTAAACAGATTTCCCCCGGTGTTTTTGGCACAAAAGGTGAAAGGCTAGCAAATTATCGCACACGGCCACCTGATACCCCCAATATGATTACAAGCAAGAGATTCTTTCCTTTATGATAAATTGCCTCTTGTTGTCCCAAGGCATTTGCTGTATGATGGTTTAATAACAAGGTGATATGAAAAATGGCCCATAGTTAAACTGTAGCATGGACGCATAGATAGATTTATTTTGCCAAGGTTCAATAGCCTCTACACCTTTCCCCAAAAGTAATGCAAAAGTAAACACTGGTGACCCGAATTGGTTTCCCTCCCCTTCCCCAAGGAATCCACTGTGACAAATAAAGAGAAGAGTTTTAATTTTTAAGGTACTTTGTGGGAAGTCTGCAAATCTGGGAAATGCTCTCCCTTAAAAAAAACATACTTTTTATTAATTTATAATATAAAATTAGAAAAAAATACAAAAGAAAATAGCAGGAGAAATAGGGGAGAAAGAAGGGGAGGGGGATGTGTAGGGAAAGTGGGGGAGAAAGAAAGAAAAGGCTGAGTACTGATTCCCTTTGGTGCAGTAGATAAGATAATAACGTCAAACCTCAACTTTTTTACTTTTACATAATAGCATAAACTAGCCATTTCTATAACAACAAACTTATCTAATCAGTAAAACCCAAAATCAAACTTCCATTTTTTCCAGTGGTGGGTTTCAAAACTTGTTGGAACCTACACTGTGGGTGTGGCCTCCTTTGTGGGAGTGGCTTGTCACCCGTGTGACCGGATGGGAGTGGCTTGCTGCCCATGTGACCAGATGGGAGTGGCTTGCTGCCCATGTGACCGGATATGAAATTATGAATTAGTACTTAAGTCGGTCCAAGTAGCTATTCAGAAGTTAGTGGTTAGAAGCAATCGTAAAGCAAGATATGGAATTAAAACCAGAAATATTTTGTTGGCTATTCGAAAGGGAGTATAATAAATATTTAATTTTACACATGTTAGCAGCTGCTGGAATTGTGTTTGCACAACAGTGGAAAAACAAGAGATAGGTAAATGAATAAATATTACAATGTGCAGGAATAAGTAAATTGACAATTAAAATCAAGAAGGCTTTGAATACTTTTTCACATGGGATTGGTTTTAGCAATTGCCAACTAACGGAAACAGAAATTAGAAATCCAAAAGTATGAAAGAAAACACCAATTATGTAAGGAAAGGTCCCTAAAATGTATAAGGAAATATTACTAGATCATTATTAATGTGTAGATAACTGCGGGACATTACACACCCACCAGTGGTGGTTTCAAAAATTTTTGGAAGCTCTTCTGTAGGTGTGGCCTGCTTTCTGGGTCCACTGGTGGAACCTCTTCTAACCGGTTCGGTAGATTTGACGAACTGGTTCTACCGAATAGGTACGAACTGGTAGGAACCCACCTCTGGGTCAGAAGGTGTCCAATATGCTACTGGGGAAGATAACTTTTAAGAACGGCAAAAGATTGCTTGCTGTTGCACAGCCAGTGAGTTGGCTACAGGGTGATTGAGCGATGTATTCTTGCAGATGGTCCAGCGGTGAACTGAATTTCGTTATATATTGGATGGATCAGCCTTTGCTTTCATTATCTTCAGGAAAGTTGTATTAATATCCCCCCCCCTCCAAAAAGAAAAACTTTTGTTTTTGGCAACCGCATCCCCAAAAATATAAGTGCCTTCAAAATGTTCATTAATTAACGCTGTTTTTATGGGCTACATCCATTTAGTAAAATTGCAGAAAGGAATGTTGCCGACACATCTGCTATTGACTTCTGTTAACTTGGGCACATTCGACCTCTGTGAATAGCACAGCGCTGAAAAAAAAAAATATATGAATGCAATCCAGAAATGTATGGTGGTTTTTGGAGAGAAATTCAGATTGCTATAAATTGCCGTGATCTTGTTTTTAATCTCCGGGGTTTGCAACCTTTTATAAAATGACCCAGTTTAGATTGTATCAAGAGCAGATGTAGTGGTTTGATTGCGGGTAATGTTGTTGTTTTACGAAAAGGTGGAGGCAAGGAGCAGGTGGGGACCGGACTATCTCTGAATTAACTTAGGGAGGTTTATACACCCTTCAGCTGAAAGCGTTGCTGGCCAGATTATAATTATAATTACCTTGGCTCCATCAGACTGTTTATCTGCCATGCCACCCACCCAACCACCTGCCCACTATGAATTCATTCAACACTAACTTTGTCTTCTGTCTTTTAAGGTACTTTCCCCCCCTCCACTTATTCTTTTTTCTTCTCCCCCTCCCCAATGTAACATAATGGACCCTGATTGACCCAGTGAGCAAATATCAAGCAATGAAAAAGAAGATGAAAAAAGCTTCAGGGTAATAAAATAGCAGGCTTATGTTGTTTTGTAAGAAAATCTGGAAAGAATAGCAATAGCAATAGCAGTTAGACTTATATACCGCTTCATAGAGAGGGCTTTCAGCCCTCTCTAAGCGGTTTACAGAGTCGGCATATCGCCCCCACAGTCTGGGTCCTCATTTCACCCACCTCGGAAGGATGGAAGGCTGAGTCAACCTTGAGCTGGTGAGATTTGAACCATGAACTGCAGTTAGCAGTCAGCTGAAGTGGCCTGCAGTACTGCACCCTAACCACTGCGCCACCTCAGCTCTGTCAAGAAGAAAGGATATGAACCATACAACTTATAGAAGGACCCAGAGAAGGGTTGCCGTCTTTAGTTTAGTGGCAAGATGAAGAAGGATCAGCTTGAAGAATCAAGATTTGAAGGCAAAGTCAGGAAGGTGGAAAGCAGGACTTTCCCTTCCCAAATAAAGATGGATCCTGCCCTTCTTGAGGTTGTAGAGTTGTGTGACTAGGAATCACCAGGAGCTAACTACGAAGCCAGGTTCCAGTCTATTTTTTTTTAATTTTTATTTTAAACACATAAGCACATCAACAGAAACAAACACATAACTTAAAAACAACATAGGAACAATAAGTTCCATCGTATGTCATACCGCAGTTCCGAATCAGTTTCTTTGCAGTTAGTGTTTTCCCTTCTATACATTTCTATCTTGCGTTCATAATCTCCTTGTTCGTTATCCATCTTTATGTACAATTCTTTATTTATTTATACTTAGCTACTTATGACCAAATATTATTTACCTATTTTATGCTTTATATTTTTACTGTCATTTATTCTCTTACATACAATTATAGATATACATTCACATAGTTATTCTTTTTCTTTGCCATTCTTATATTATTATTATTCCATTTAAGAGGTTATAAGGTATAGTTCGGATTGCTTTGTTTACCCTCCTTCGCACCTGCTATGACACCACCTTGTTTTCTCTTTCTTTTCTTTTCTCCCTTCCTTCCTTCTCTACTTCCTTCCTTCCTCCTCTCCAACCCCTTCTTCCTTCCCTTACCTCTCCCCTACTCCTACCCTCTTTCTTCTCCTTCCTACCCTCTCTCCTTCTCTTTCTTTCTCTTCCTCCCTCCTCTCCTTCTTTCCCTCTCCCTTCCACCCAGCCAGGTTCCAGTCTAGAAGTCATGCTGGGTGAAGACATGAGTAAGTCCACAGTCAGAGAGTGTTACTCAGACTAAAGAACCTGAAGTATTCTAAAATGCAAGACCTCATCACAACCCTACAAATCTGGAAACCTGTCCAAGATCCAACCCTGTCTTAATTCCGGAAAGAGGAAGAGGAACAGAGAGGTAGCCCTTCACTGGAAGCTATTTGGAATTCAAACTGGGATGAGATCTTTGATGTGGTACATCAGCCTTCACTTCTAAGGCAGACAACATACCCAAGCAAATCTCAAGTTCATCTGAAGAGCCAGAGGAGTCCATGCAACTTTTGAACCCATTGGGTGGGTAAAATATGTTGGGAAGGTTCCTTTCCTGGTGTTGTATCTGCTGGCTATGCCCTACCTGAGAAAGGACAATATTGATAAAGTAATTCCAACTGCGGAATTACTTCCTGAACCTGTTCTGGCTGGCACAAAACCTGTACAAAATGTATTTATCTTGAGCTTCAATTGTTGATTGAGCCGAGGTGGCGCAGTGGTTAAATGCAGCACTGCAGGCTACTTCAGCTGACTGCAGTTCTGCAGTTCAGCGGTTCAAATCTCACCGGCTCAGGGTTGACTCAGCCTTCCATCCTTCCGAGGTGGGTAAAATGAGGACCCGGATTGTTGTTGGGGGCGATATGCTGACTCTGTAAACCGCTTAGAGAGGGCTGAAAGCCCTATGAGGCGGTATATAAGTCTAACTGCTACTGCTATTGATCATATTGCTTTGTCTCTTCTGGCAGTCAATATTACCCTCATTTTAACATGCTAGAATTTTTTGGTTAACACGTCCTAATATGTTTTAAGATGGTGCAGGGAAACTTTTAGTAACCGAGAGCTATACTTAACATATTTTAATGCTTTCTAATCCTACCTTGTATTCCATTTTTGTATTATTGTAGTTATAGTGAAAAGCGAGAAACAAACTGAATAAATTAAGAAAGGAAGACATTTGCTATCCATGCAACCTATTTTGTAATGAATGGCATGGGATTTTTATGATTTTTATAGGAAGTTTAATTTCTTTTTGTATGTAAACAGAAGAGCCTACAACAACTGGGAGGTCTGTGGCAGGAAAACAGGAATTGATTGAATGGAAACAGGAAGAAATCAGGTAAGTAGATTTAGAGTGTATAGACAATTATGGTTTTGCATTTTTTTTCTCCTCCAATTCCATTTTTTTCAAATGCTAGGCTTTGAATCAGAGGTGGGTTCCTACCAGTTCGCACCTATTCGATAGAACCGGTTCGTCAAATCTACCGAACCGGTTAGAAGAGGTTCCACCAGTGGACCCGGAAAGCAGGCCACACCTACAGAAGAGGTTCCAAACATTTTTGAAACCCACCACTGGTCCTTGGATATGATTATTCTACACTATCATGCTCCTATTTATAAAACTCGGTGCCTCTGTGAAAGGTAAGGATGACTACTGCGTTTGTGGTGCAATCAGAACATTGCGTGTGTTGAAGTTGTTTTAACGCAAACCAAAGATGCCTTTTAAAAAACAAGTTTACATCCTATTCTTATGCATGCCAGTGCTGTGTGTGAGGTAATTGAAGGTGGTTCTGACAAGTGTCATTGGCATCTTCATATCCGGTCACATGGGCAGCAAGCCACTCCCATCTGGTCACATGGGCAGCAAGCCACTCCCACAAAGGAGGCCACACCCACAGAGTAGGTCCGAACAATTTTTGAAACCCACCAGTGCTTTGAATACACCTGCAAACCATAACATTCATTTATTTATTCAACATAAATTAAGCATACATTGATGTTACATATAGTTCTCAACTTGCAACAGTTCATTTAATGACCAAAGTTACAACGGCATTGAAAAAAGTGACGTGACAATTTTACACACACACGATGCTTGCAACAACCCCATGGCCGCATTCAGATGCTTGTCAAATATGCTAAACGCGACTCATATTTATGGTGGCTGCAGTGTCCCGTGGTCATGTGATCCCCTTCTGCGACCTTCTGAGAAGCCAAGTCAATGGGGAAGCCAGATTCATTCAACTCTGTTATTAACATACAGCTGCAATGATTTTACTTAACAACTGTGACAAGGAAGGTTGCAAAATGGGGCAAGCCTCCATTAATAAATGTTTCACTTGGCAACATAAATTTTGAGCTGAGGTCATAACTCAAGGATGGGGGTCAGGGTTCCAATTAATACCCCCCCCCAAACAAAAGAAGATTCTGAGACTTGAGTTTCCTCAAAGTTCCATTTTATTAGAGGTGTCATATTGGCACATCTGGGAAACCCCGAATCTGAAAGCTTCCAGGTTTTCCCCACCCAAGTAAAAGTTCAAGTCCCTTCCCCTGCACCCACATGTCCATCATATGACCCAACCAGGCACCGTCCCAACTGGAGATGCCTCCCAGTCACGCCACTCAAGGTGCAGGGCAAGGTGTCCTTGACTCTCTGAGAAAGGAATGTTATTTAGACTATCTATCTCCTATACTCCATATAATAGCAATAGCAATAGCAGTTAGACTTATATACCGCTTCATAGGGCTTTCAGCCCTCTCTAAGCGGTTTACAGAGTCAGCAAATTGCCCCCGCAGTCTGGGTCCTCATTTCACCCACCTCGCAAGGATGGAAGGCTGAGTCAACCTTGAGCCAGTGAGATGAGAACCGCTGAACTGCAGATAACAGTCAGCTAAAGTGGTCTGCAGTACTGCACTCTAACCACTGCGCCACCTCGGCTCATTAATCCCGCCCTCCCGTTTTCCCACAGCAGGAAATGTGGCGGGCCTGAAGTCCCAGTGTAAAAGACGGTTTCCAATTCTGACAGATTGCCTGTATTAACTTATATAATTAATCTGAATGCTGCTGATTGCTCGGATTTCAAGAGTTTTTAAAAAAATGAAATATTTATAAGTGCTGTAATTGTATGATATCTAAATATTCTTACTTATGTCGGTTTTCCTGATTTTTATGCTTAACATTCTTTCTTCATTCGTGTCCCTAATTAATTACAAATCTGTAGTATTTCAGATTGTCATAGAGTATCAGCAACCCTATATAAGTATCTTTATTGCAGTACCTAGGAATACTTTTTTTTGGTTTTTAACTACGTTTAAATCTTGCTGGAAGTAGTTTCTGAAAGAACTGCAGCTGCTGGACCAAAAAATTACTGGATAATAGGCTGTTTCTCTTGTTTGTGCTGGAACATCCACCAGGTTTCCAGACCGTAACTGCTACAGACATCTCTCTGTTCTGCTAATGAATATCTCTCAGACAAAACTAATTTACATAGGCATTTATTAAAGCACCATCTTATTCGTTTTACAAAAATAAGATTTTATGAGATGTGTGTGTGTCTGTGTTTGTGCTTCATTTAGATAATTAAGAACGATGGTTTGTTATCTTGGAGCTTTTGAATCTATGTTTTGCTTAGCCGGGAGCTCAGCTATTTTGTTGAGGATGGGCAATCGGAAGTAACTAAATGCTGAAAAACGAGCATCTGAATTGCAAAACCTCGCAATTCTAAGCAACAACGTTGAAGCTGATGGATGCTCAGAGTTCACTAATGTTTAAAGCAGCACAGCAGAGGTGGGTTCCTACCGGTTCAGACCGGTTTTGCCGAGTAGGTAGTAATTCGGCTTGCCATGCTCCCAAACCGGTTCTCTCGGTGGCGCCATCTCTAGGTGGGGCTCGGTGGTCATGTGACTGGGTGGGCATGGCCAACTCAAGGTCACTCAGGTCGATGGACGCTTCGCCTTAGTTGTTACAATGGTAATAAGGGTTAACCGGAGGGGCAGTTTCTGTAAGCAGGTCAATAAAGATTAGGCTAGAAACAACACCAGAATGTTTCCTTCCTGCCTTCCTTACAGGATTAGCCCTGTAAAGTGGGGAAAAAACAAAAGGTGATTTCTTCCAACAACCGGTTCTCTGAACTGCTTAGAAAGTTACCAACCGGTTCTCCCGAATAGGTGCGAACCGGCTGAATCCCACCACTGTAGCAGTAGCAGCAGCCGGAACCCACCCCTGTACCACAGGTTCTGCTGCGAGAGAGTTATCATATTTTTTGCACTATAAGATGCACACGAACCATAAGACGCACTTCCATTTCCATTTATTGAATTTGTAGGCCGCCCAATACCAGAGGACTCCGGGCGGCTTACAGAAATAAGAAATATTAAAAAGGATTAAAACAAATAAGACACAACAAATTAAAAAACACAACATGCACCCAGTCTAAGCGGGGCTGGACCTCAGTCAAGAGGTCAACAGCCCCAGGCCTGCCGGAAAAGCCAGGTTTTGATAGCTTTATGGAAGGCCATGAGAGTCTATATCTATATAGACTCTATCTCTATCTCTATCTCTATCTCTATCTCTATCTCTATCTCTATCTCTATCTCTATCTCTATCTCTATCTACATCTACATCTACATCTACATCTACATCTACATCATCTACATCTATCTATCTATCTATCTATCTATCTATCTATCTATCTATCTATCTATCTATCTATCTATCTATATCTTTATATATCTATATCTATATCTATATCTTTATATCTATATCTATATCTCTATCTTTATCTCTATCTACATCTACATCTACATCATCTACATCTATCTATCTATCTATCTATCTATCTATCTATCTATCTATCTATCTATATCTTTATATATCTATATCTATATCTTTATATCTATATCTATATCTCTATCTTTATCTCTATCTACATCTACATCTACATCATCTACATCTATCTATCTATCTATCTATCTATCTATCTATCTATCTATCTATCTATCTATCTATCTATCTATCTATCTATCTATATCTTTATATATCTATATCTATATCTATATCTTTATATCTATATCTATATCTCTATCTTTATCTCTATCTACATCTACATCTACATCATCTACATCTATCTATCTATCTATCTATCTATCTATCTATCTATCTATCTATCTATCTATCTCTCTCTATCTCTTTATATAACTATATCTTTATCTCTTTATCTCTATCTCTCTCTCTATCTCTCTCTCTCTCTCTCTCTATCTATCTATCTATCTATATCTATCTATCTATCTATCTATCTATCTATCTATCTATCTATTTATATCTTTATATAACTATATCTTTATATCTTTATCTCTATCTCTATCTCTATCTATCTCTCTATCTCTATCTCTATCTCTATCTCTATCTCTATCTCTATCTCTATCTCTATCTCTATCTCTATCTCTATCTCTATCTCTATCTCTATCTCTATCTCTATCTCTATCTCTATCTCTATCTCTATCTCTATCTCTATATATCTATATATCTATATATCTATATATCTATATATCTATATATCTATATATCTATATATCTATATATCTATATATCTATATATCTATATATCTATATATCTATATATCTATATATCTATATATCTATATATCTATATCTATATCTATATCTATAGCTATAGCTATAGCTATATCTATATATAGCTATATCTATATATATATTTATACTGAATCCAGATGTTAACCTAATTTTGCAAAGCTTCTTCTCTGGTAACGTTGTACTGCAAAACTAGGGCATACAAAACCTTTGCCAGACCAATTCTCGAATACATCTCATCTGCCTGGAATCCACACTGGATAACAGACATTAATACAATTGAGCGATTTCCAGAGGTATTTCACGAGAAGAGTATTCCACTCCTCTGCTCGCAACAGAATACCTTATACCACCAGGCTTGACAACCTGGAACTACACAACCTATAGTCTGACCTAAGCTTAGTACACAAAATTGTCTGTTACAATGTCCTACCTGTCAATGACTACTTCAGCTTCATCCGCAACAATACTTGGACAAACGATAGATACAAACTCAAAGTAAACGGTTCCAAACTTGATTGCAGAAAATATGACTTCAGCAACAGAGTGGTCAATGCTTGGAATGCACTACCTGACTCTGTTGTTACATCCTCAAACCCCCAAATCTTTAACCTTAAACTGTGGACCTCACACCATTCCTAAGAGGTCTGTAAGGGGGTGTGTATAAGCACACCAGTGTGCCTACTGTCCCTGTCCTACTGTTTAGGAACACTTTTTAGGAACACTCAAAAGGAATATTTCCTTTTTATGCTTCTATTGTTTTAACCAGTTGGATTAAAATACTCATGAGCAAGGATGTGGAGAAACTGCAGTTAAGGAATCAGGGAAGGAAATAAAATCTGCTATTGTCAATAGAGCAAGTATATATAATCTAGAATTATCCCAACATTCAATAGCCTTCATAAATAGGAAGGAGGGAAGGAAGGAGGGAAGGAGAGAAGGAGAGAAGAATGGAGGGAGGGAAGGGGGAAGGAGGGAGGGAAGGAAGGAGGGAAGGAAGGAGGGAAGGAGAGAAGGAGAGAAGAAAGGAGGGAGGGAAGGGGGAAGGAGGGAGGGAAAGAAGGAGGGAAGGAAGGAGAGAAAGAGAGAAGAAATGAGGGAAGGAAGGAAGAAGAAGTAGGATTGTCGTAAAATAAGATGGGTTTATGGGATGGTAAGAAAGCAATTTCAATTATATTGTCAATTGCAGGGGAGAAAAATTGTTACAAACACATATTATTAATAACAGTTATGAGATCATATGACTGTGAATGTATATATGAGAAATAAAAATGTATATTAAAAAAAATAGCCTTCATAAATACGTGGTTCGGCTCCAGTGAAAACGGACACAATATGGTTTAGCATTCCTTACATATTTCAAACAACTAGATATGCCAGAAATGAAACAACACTGCTGTATTCATCCTCTTGCTGTCTTCTGAAATTCGCTCTGCAAACCTCCTGGGCTTCTCATATTTTTTGTATTGCTTATTAATGTTAAGATCTACTTATTTTGTCATGGAGAACATAGCCTTGTAACAAAATAGCCCACAAGTGATGTTCAGTCTCACAGCCTCTTTGATGATATCCTCTTGATGATATCCTCTTCTGCCCACGTGCCAAAATTTGGTAAAATATTGCCGGCTGTGTAATTTAGGATGTTTTGCCCCTATAAAATATGAGACAAACTAGCAAAAGCAATAATACTTAGACTTATATACTGCTCCACAGTGGTTTACAGCACTCTCCGAGTGATTTATAATGTCAGCATATTGCCCCCAGCTATCTGGGTCCTCATTTTATTGAGTTTGGAATGATGGAAGGCTGAGTCCATCTTAAGCCAGGATCCCAATTTTGGCAGTGGGCAGAATTAGCCTGCAATACTACATTCCAACCATTGTACCACGACCACGGTGCAACTACATATGCTCAATCTCCAAAATGCTTAGAAAAATCTATTTCGGTTTTAACATTCCTCACCATTAAAAAAAAGAAAAGAAAACAAAAAAGAGGTGAGGAACTTAGTTTTCTCTATTTCTGGGGATATCATCATATCACTAATGTAATATGTGGCTGCAAAGCCGGAATTTTTTTTTTGAATGTGACACCAGAAAATTTGTAGTGCTGTACAGGTAGGCTTTGACTTACAACAGTTCATATAGTGGCCATTCAAAGTTACAAAAGCACTGACGTATAACCACTTTTGGCACTTACAACCTTTGTAGCATTCCCTTAAATTATATGATCAATACCAATACCAGTTAGACCACCAGTACTGTGTGCTACTTTTCAAACCCACTGCAAAACGATAAAGCAATAATCAGCTGTAAGATAGCAATAGCAATAGCAGTTAGACTTATATACTGCTTCATAGGGCTTTCAGCCCTCTCTAAGTGGTTTACAGAGTCAGCATATCGCCCCCAACAACAATCCGGGTCCTCATTTCACCCACCTCGGAAGGATGGAAGGCTGAGTCAACCTTGAGCCTGTGAGATTTGAACCGCTGAACTGCAGATAACAGTCAGCTGAAGTGGCCTGCAATACTGCACCCCTAACCACTGCGCCACCTCGGAGAAGACAGGTAAAGAGGAACTAAAGAGCCTCTTGATGCGGGTGCCACCATAGACTAACATAGTTCTACCCCCTCAGATACCTGGAAGTAAATCCATTAAAACAGATTGGAATTACATCTCTATAAAACCGTCTTAGTTTAGTTACAATAATTTGACCAGCACTTTGGGGATGGGGGTAGAAATGGGGAATGAAATATCAAACGTACTAGGAGAGATGAAAAATGGGCTAAACAGATATTTGTATCACATTTCATATGCTTTCATGGGTTTGAAACAATCCAAACTCATTGGATTGTTTCAAACCCATGAAAGTATATGAAATGTGATACAAATATCTGTTTAGCCCATTTTTACAATTTCACAGGTTGGAAGTGTAAAGCCGGCCTTCTCTTTAATTTCATCTCTTCTGTATTTCAATTGGAGAGAGAAAGATGCATTTCTGTGCCTATAATGTCCAACGATGTAGCACATGGATTTACCAGCTTTTCTTGCACTTTGGATCTCCAGATCCCTGCACTTACTCAGTTTACTACTTTGTTATACTGAGACAGTCATGAAGGAGAAACTGACATCTGTGTGATTGGGGGATAGGCACTATCTCAGTCCCAAAGCCTCCAACCAAGAAGAAACAATTAAAGAGGCCTCCCCTCTTATCTCCCGCCATCAAAATAAAGCTCAACCTTAGATTCCCTCTTAAATGATAAGCTGCAGTGCCCATTTACCTGACTCGGAATAATCCCTGCTTAACCGAGTTTGTGGTCCTCTTTCCTGATAGCTTTAGAGACTGGGAGAAGGGCAGATGCAGAATCTTTCCGGAGAGCTCAGCCTGCAAGATGAATGTGAATAACAGAATAATGGGGAGGGAAGAAAACGTATTTTTAAGAAGAGACTGGACAATAAATTGTCTGAAATGGTATAGGGAACTGTTGTGGCCCAGCAGGAGCCGTTGGATCTGCCACCAGACTGCGACAGCCAGGGGCCCTATGAGTCGGCTCTGGAGGATGTGGAGGACCCTGGACAGGGTTCTGACTCCGAGCAGGGTGCAGAGAGGCTGGTTGGCCACCAGGAGGCGCCTGAGCCTTGGACCAGTGGGGAGGAGACAAGGGAGAGTGAGCCTGAGATCAGCAGTGAGTTGTTCCTGGATGCCCAGCACCAAAGAGCTAATAGGCGTCAGGAACAGTTGCACAAGTACAGGAGGTAATTGCACTCAGCTGGTGGTCATTAGGCTCCTCTCCAGACTATAAAAAGGACTGCTTGTGCACACGCCCCTCTTGCAGAAGTCAATGCAGGAACTAATGTCGGATAACATAATTGTGAGCTTGGCAGGCTGGATTGCTGCCAAGCCTTATCTGTGCTGGATTACTGCCCAAGCTAGTCTGTGCCGGTTTGCTACCAAGACCTGTCTGTCTGTTAATTAAACGCCATAACTTATCTTTGGCTTGGAGTGTGTGTTGGTGTGGGACGAGAGGGGTCAGAACAGGGAACTATACAATATGGGAATTTTGAGGGCTTGAGCAGGGGTTTCGACTAGAAGACCTCCAAGGTCTCTTCCAATTTCTGTCATTATGTTATTTGGAACATTCGCATGTTTTGGATATCTTAGGTATTTAGTGCAATCGTTTCATTCTGAAAGTTGCCACAGGAGTGTTAGGTGGTAGTTCTGGTTTGACACGTGCAGGGGTGGGCTGCTAAGGGTGCCCAAACCTGGCCAGTTCAAAGAACCTGCAAATCCCACCCCTAGCTGGCCCCACCCACCACGCCCCACTGCTGCCACCCTACCACACCCCTCCCAGGAGTCTCCATGCGGCCCATTTTGGATGTGAGATAAGTGCAGCGTGGAGGCTCAGGAAGAGCAAAAACCGGGCCTCCCGGAAGGCCTCCAAGGTGGCGCAGTGGTTAAATGCAGCACTGCAGGCTACTGCTAGATCAGCAGGTCAGCGGTTCAAATCTCACCGGCTCAGGGTTGACTCAGCCTTCCATCCTTCCGAGGTGGGTAAAATGAGCACCCAGATTGTTGTTGGGGGCGATATGCTGACTCTCTGTAAACCGCTTAGAGAGGCCTGAAAGGCCTATGAAGCGGTATATAAGTCTACTGCTAAGTCTACTGCTATTGCCTCCAGAGCCTGAGAAAGCAAAAACACCCCCCCCTCCATGGTGCAGGAGGCCGACTAGGCCCATGCCCACCATGGCCAAGCCCACCCCTAGACACATGTCACAGTTAACACAAATGTGGACCCTCAAAACCTCAAAATGATTATTAAATTTAATCGAATTTTAAATGCTATTGTTAATCTTAATTGGGTTTGTTTTTTGGATACTCTATCTAATTTTTTTTTAACGTTTGTAATATGTGGGTTTTTTGTTTTGTTTTTATTTCTCATATATACATTCACAATTATATGATCTCATAACTGTTATTAATAATATGTATTTGTAACAATTTTCTCCCCTACAGTTGACGATATAATTAAAATTGCTTTCTTACCATCCCATAAACCCATCTTATTTTACAACAATCCTACTTCTTCTTCCTTCCTTCCCTCCTTCCCTCCTTTCTTCTCTCTTTCTCTCCTTCCTTCCCTCCTTCTTTCCCTCCCTCCTTCTCCCTTCCCTCCCTCCTTTCTTCTCTCCTTCTCTCCTTCCCTCCTTCCTTCCCTCCTTCCTTCCCTCCTTCCTTCCCTCCTTCTTTCCCTCCCTCCTTCCCCCTTCCCTCCCTCCTTTCTTCTCTCCTTCTCTCCTTCCCTCCTTCCTTCCCTCCTTCCTTCCCTCCTTCCTTCCCTCCTTTCTTCTTTCCGTGGGTTTTTTTTAATGTTGTACGCCGCCCTGAGTCCTTGGGAGAAGGGGGGCATATAAATCCAATAAACAAACTGCATACCTCCCAACGGCCGATAAGATCGCACAGGGTGGGCCTTCTCCAGGTGCCGTCAACCAGACAACGTCAGCTGGCAGCTCCCCGGGGGAGGGTCTTCTCTGTAGCTGCTCCGACCCTATGGAATGAACTACCCCCAGAGATCCGGACCTTGCCCACTCTCATGGTCTTCTGAAAGGCTATTAAAACCTGGCTATTCCGGCAGGCCTGGGGCTGTTGACCTCATGATATGGTCCAGCCCGGACCAGATTGAGTGCATGATGTGGTTTTTAACTTGTTTTTCTTTGGTTTTTTAATTCTTAATTCTTTTTAAAATGAGTTTTCTGTAAGCCGCCCGGAGTCCTTCGGGATTGGGCGGCCTATAAATCTATTAAATACTAAATACTAATACTAAACAAACAAAGAAACAAAACCTGTGAATTGTCAAATGTGACTTGCCATTTTTGTATCAACAGCAAGAGCCTGCAAAAGACTAGTTCACCATTTTAATTATACGCCGTCGAATACCACATACCATTTCCAGCCAATTATAAACGCGCTCATAGCCACAGGACAAAAACGGAAATCAAATATGAGGCTTCTCATATTAAAACTTTATAGTAAATAATTAACAGAGAGGAATTTTTCAAAGCTTTGATTAGCTCCCATCCTGCTATGAATTATACAAAAATCCCTATATTGTACAGTAAGAAAGGCATATAAGGGAATTGGTTGAGGCCAACATTTTTGTGAAGCCAAAAAAGGAGTGGAAACTTTTTTGTGTCTCACAGTTAAAATGTGTATCTTTGAGCTTTTTTATTTTCTTTTTACTACAAAGCAACAGGTAATTTCTTCCGAGGTGAGAAGCGTGTCCCTTTAAAAGGATCAGAACTTTAATAAGCATTTTTATTTATTTATTTTAATTAGCCCTGAGCTTTGGCAAATAAAGCGCTCTATTTATTTTCTTGGACATTGAGATAGAATTTTATTTTGAGTCTGGCAGAAGAAAAACCTTTGAAACACTCAAGAGAACTCGGGCGTTTGCTTCAGAGTCTCGTGTCTACACCTGTCAAAAGCTTGATTTTCTTCTGTTGCACATGTTGGCATATTGGAATGCTAACAAATAAACAGCCTGCTTTGGGGAGGGTTACCCCCTCCTCTTCAGATTTAAATTTCTGCTGAGGAGGGGGGGGTAAGTTTAGATTTTATATTTTAGGCATTTCTTTAAGCAGACGGCAGACCCAAGGGTTTCTGAGAGAGTGATAGAGAAAGCGAAAAACAAGCTTTTCTGGAAGGTTCAGTATCTGCCTGTCTTATAAGATGCAGAATGCAGATATTTTCCCTGACTATTTTATTTAGAACATTTATATTGACACTTACTTGCACATGACGACTCAAGGCGGCTTACAAATACATAAAAACGCAGTCTAAAAGGAATAAAAATAATAATAATAAAGAAAATAATAAAATAACCCACCCACCCCCGTGACAACACACATTCATACCAGTCATTTAATGGGCTTCAGCCAGATCTGTGTTCCCCAGGCCCACTGGCAGAACCACGTCTTGAGAGCCTTCCAAAAGAGGGTTAGAGTGGGGGCCAATCTAATCTCTGGAGGGATGATGTTCCAGAGGGATGGAGCCACCACAGAGAAGGCCCTTCTTCGGGGTCCCGCCAGATGTCTCTCTTTAGGGGAAAGGACATACAACTTTCCTTATCTCCCCACTCTGTTGGGTCAGGTAGAGCCGGTACCTCAGGCAACCTGGTCCCAAGCCATAAAGGGCTTTCAAGGTGACAACCAGCACCTTGAACTTCACCTGGAAACAAATCTTCAACCAATGCAGCTCCCACAGGAGAGGTGATATATGTAACACATCAAGGCCTGCAGAAAACCATGCGGGCCACTGCATTTTGCATCAATTGGAGCAGTGGTGGGATTCAAATAATTTTAACAACTGGTTCTCTGCCCTGATGACCATCTGGGTAGGTGGGGCTTGGTGGTCATGTGACTGGGTGGGCGTGGCCAATTCAAGGTCACTCAGGTCGATGGACGCTTCACCTTAGCTGTTACAATGTCATAAGGGTTAACGCGAGAGGCTTCCCCAACAACACGAAGCCGAGTCCTCGTCTCGATGAACCCCTTTTATTTAATTTACAGTGAATTCCTCTCCAGCAAAGTCTTTCCTCTCCCACAGTCTTTCAAGATAGTTCACAATTACCGATCTTTATCAGGCTTGGAGAGTAGCCAGGCCAATACTTGGCAAGAATGAAGGAATGAACTAATTGTCTCCTGCAAACACCTCTCCCCTTTCGTTCCTCTTTTATTCCTTATGGGAAGGGCCGTTCACTGTCCCCTTGTGGCCTTACTCCCTAGTCAACCCATGTTCCTTAGCTGTTCCCTTTCTCTGGCTACTCTGCGCATGCGCACACTGGGAACAGGCTCCAACTGTTGGTGTGATTCACTGATGTCTGTCTCCGAAGGCAGCTGATAACTGTCAGATGGTCCTGGCCTCGTCTCTGAGTACTTGTCAGAGCCTTCCCCAGACTCCAGGACTGGCCCATGTTCCTCCCCAACTTCCTCCCTGTCCATATCTGCTGCCAGCTCCACTGGCCGCTCGCGAGCCACAACAAAGTTGTCCTCCAGAGGTCATATCAGGGGCCACCAACTGGATTGTTGTGCCACAAAACAGAGTGTTTCTTTTAAGCTATATATGATTGGACAAAAAATTGATTTATCTTTCAGGTACATGTACATTGTCCTCCTTAGCCGAGAGACGTACAGATAGCCCTTGACTTACAACAGTTCATTTACTGGCCATTTGAAGTTACAACAGTACTGAAAAACGTGATTTATGGCCATTTTTCACCCTTAAGACCGTTGCAGCATTCCCGTGGTCATATGATTTGCATTCGGATGTTTGACAACTGTTTCATATTTACGACGGTTGCAGTGTCCTGGGGTCACATGACCCCCTTTTGCCACAATCCCCTTCTGACAAGCCCAAGCCAACAGGGAAGCCAGGCACACTTAAGAATCATGTTGCTAACTTAACAGCTGCAGGGTTTCACTTAACAAATGGTGCAAGAAAGGTCATAAACTGGGACAAAACTCCCTTAACAAATGTCTCAGTTAGCCACGTAATTTTGGGCTCAAGGATGGTCGTAAGCCGAGGACTACCTATAGTCCTTGAAGACAGACCACGTTTGAGGCAAAATGGCAAGGTCCAGCAAAGGGGAATCCGTAGAGGAACAAGCAGGGAATGAACTCACCAAATCTATTTTGTCAAGCCCTCCAATCTGTGTACAGAAATGTGTGTATTTATGAACGTCATCCTGAAACGCCTGATTTTAACAACTTTGGATACGCTTCCTGGAACGCTACATCTCCACGTTTTCTTTTGCTTACCCATATTTCCTTTCCCACTTTCCCTGTGCGGTTAAAACAAATCTATCGTCAGCTGCGTCCTGAATGCCTACGCAAAATCCCTATATAGAAAAGCTTCCGAGTTTGAAGAGAGGAGTTTAACGAGACACACACCTTATTGTTTGTTCAACTGGCAGATCTAATTGAGCGACGGCATTCCGAGCCACGCTTGTGTTCGGATTGCCGGAGCCTAATTTCTCTCTCATTTGCTGCGATATCAGAGAATTAACCTTCATTTAAAACACTCCCATTTGGAGCGCTTCTTCCTGCCGTGTTGCTTCTGTTCCTCTCAAAAGATTTCGAAAGTTAATTTAAACGCCCGTTTCTATGTTGAAATCGACAGTCCTGCAGTAGCTGAGCTGAGGCAAGTTAATTTGCCATCGAATAAAGATATGCAGGGCACTGAAATATCTGAAAGTCTTCCCTTGTCAAAACGTCTGTAGAGATTCTCAATCATCCATGGTTGCCCCAAAGATGCTTTTTTTCCCCAGGATGCAACTGGATTTTCTTGTTTTGTTTTGTTTTTACTTTTGAAGACGTTTCTCTTCTCATCCAAGAAGCTTCTTCAGCTCTGACAAGATAATGGGGAATGGAAGGATTTGTATTCCTTGAAGACAGCTGGGTGTTTGCGTCCTTTTAGAGGGCCATTGAAGCACTTGGAGGTTTATCTGTGTCCTCAGGAAACTCTAAAAGGATGCAAATATAAATCCTTCCATTCCCATTCCTCATGAATTAATTAGGGCATCTGTCAGAACCTTGACAGTATCCCGTAAGAGCTGGAGAAGCTTCTTGGATGAGAAGCAAAACATCTTCAAAAGAAGAAAACAAGAAAGTCCAGTTGCCTCCTGAAAAAGCAGCCATGACCTGGATGATTGAAAATCTCTATGGACTTTTAGCTATACAATTTGGGATGCAAACTCTTCGAATGGTGTGGGATTAGGAATGGACGTCCGGAGGAAAAATTGCAGACTACAGGAACCAGGAGCACTAACTCAGGTGACACTGAGGACACAGATAAACCTCCAAGCCCTTCAATGACCCTCTAAAAGGATGCAAATGACCAGCTGTCTGCAAGGAGTATAAATCCTTACCTTCCCCACCATCCAGTCAGAAGCTGAAGAAGCTTCTTGGATGAGAAGAGAATGTCTTCAAAATAAATAAAAAAATAAGAAAAGTCCAGTTGCCTCCTGAAAAAGGCACCTTTGGATCTTCCCTTGTCTATTAAATTAATCGATAGATTAAAGTAACTAGGTTTTTGCATGGGGAGAAGCGTTCTGAGATGACCCGTCTAACCTTCAGAAACAAAAGGTGAGTTGCCATGCGGTAAATTCATAGCTCAGTTTTAAAGGTCCGTTTAAGTACATCACTTTCATCTTTAGTCCCAATGTGTTCTGGAGCTCCAGAAGTCGATTGCTTGATCCTATCCAGCAAGAAGCTTTATTTATTTATTTATTTATTTATTTATTTATTTATTTATTTATTTATTTATTTATTTATTTATTTATTATTTATTTATTTATTTATTTATTTATTCATTCATTCATTCATTCATTCATTCATTCATTCATTCATTCATTCATTCAATCGTTTATCCTTTATCATTTATCATTTATCATTTATCATTTATCATTTATCATTTATCATTTATCATTTATCATTTATCATTTATCATTTATCATTTATCATTTATCATTTATCATTTATCATTTATCATTTATCAGTTTGTTTGTTTATTTATTTATTTATTTATTTATTTATTTGCAACATTTAGAGCAGTCCAATTGGGGGTGCATGTTTTTAAGACTTTGAGACTCTGGGGCCTACCCATAGTACAGGGGTAAGCAAATTGCACATCGATGCAATTACAAATACCGTATTTTTCGGAGTATAAGACGCACCCTTCCCCCCCCCCAAAAAAAGAGGTTGAAAATCTGGGTGCCTCTCAGACACTGAATACAACACGTTCGGCCTCCTGAAACCGGCCTTCTCTTTAATTTCATCTCTCCTAGTACATTTGATATTTCATTCCCCATTTCTACCCCCATCCCCAAAGTGCTGGTCAAATTATTGTAACTGAACTAAGACGATTTTATAGAGATGTAATTCCAATCTGTTTTAATGGATTTACTTCCAGGTATCTGAGGGAGTAGAACTATGTTAGTCTATGGTGGCACCTGCATCAAGAGGCTCTTTAGTTCCTCTTTACCTGTCTTCTCCAAGGTGGCGTAAGTTATAAGTTAGACTTATATACCGCTTCATAAGGCGTTCAGCCCTCTCTAAGCGGTTTACATAGTCAGCATATCGCCCCCACAGTCTGGGTCCTCATTTTACCCACCTCGGAAGGGTGGAAGGCTGAGTCAACCTTGAGCCGGTGAGATTTGAACTGCCGAACTGCAGTTAGCAGTCAGCTGAAGAGGCCTGCAGTACTGCACCCTAACCATTGCACCACCTCGGCTCTAATATGGCACATTGTGGTCGTACATCGAAGACTACCTGCCTTTGACATGCGACCACAACTGAGCCCCAAAAATATGTTGTTAAGTGAGAGACATTTGTTAAGTGAGTTTTGCCCCATTTTACGACATCTCTTGCCTCGACTGGTAAGTGCATCACTGCAGCTGGTAAGTAAGTAACCCAGTTGCTAAATGAATCTGGCTTCCTCATTGACTTTGCTCCTCAGAAAGTTCCCATGACTCCAGGACATGGCAACCGTCATAAATAGGAGTCAGTTGCCTTGGCTTCTGAATTTAAGAGCTGAGGTGGCGCAGTGGTTAGGGTGCAGTACTGCAGGCTACTTCAGCTGATTGCTAAGCTGCAGTTTGGCGGTTCAAATCTCACCGGCTCAAGGTTGACTCAGCCTTCCATCCTTCCGAGGTGGGTGAAATGAGGACCCAGACTGTGGGGGCTAGGTCCTCATATGCTGACTCTGTAAACCGCTTAGAGAAAGCTGAAAGCCCTATGAAGCGTATATAAGTCTAACTGCTATTGCTATTGCTAAACCACTTCTGAAAAAACTTGCCAAAAACATCCCCAGGGACTTGTCTAGGCTGTTTGGACCCAATGGAACTGCTTAAGGATAAATTTAAGCTGCTCTGGATGAGAGAAGGCTTGAATTTCATTAGTTTGGATTGTTTCAAACCCATGAAAGTATATGA
This sequence comes from Thamnophis sirtalis, assembly GCF_051295495.1. NCBI lineage: Eukaryota > Metazoa > Chordata > Lepidosauria > Squamata > Natricidae > Thamnophis > Thamnophis sirtalis. The sequence goes on from NW_028261396.1 coordinate 3,426,532, forward strand.
AATGTGATACAAATATCTGCTTAGCCCATTTTTACAATATCACAGGTTGCATTTGGAAGTGTAAAGCCGGCCTTCTCTTTAATTTCATCTCTCCTAGCACATTTGATATTTCATTCCCCATTTCTACCCCCATCCCCAAAGTGCTGGTCAAATTATTGTAACTGAACTAAGACGATTTTATAGAGATGTAATTCCAATCTGTTTTCATGGATTTACTTCCAGGTATCTGAAGGAGTAGAACTATGTTAGTCTATGATGGCACCTGCATCAAGAGGCTCTTTAGTTCCTCGTTACCTGTCTTCTCCGAGGTGGCGCAGTGGTTAGGGGTGCAGTATTGCAGGCCACTTCAGCTGACTGTTATCTGCAGTTCGGCGGTTCTAATCTCACCGGCTCAAAGGTTGACTCAGCCTTCCATCCTTCCGAGGTGGGTGAAATGAGGACCCAGACTGTGGGGGCGATATGCTGACTCTGTAAACCGCTTAGAGAGGGCTGAAAGCCCTATTAAGCGGTATATAAGTCTAACTGCTATTGCTATTGCTATTGCTACTTAAGCTCTAAGACTGCCCTTGGTGACACCAACTTGTTCCCGAATGAAGGCAATATTTAAAAATAGATATTCTTGATGCCAGCACAAAGGCTTGTAAATTAAATCAGTCCAATTTATCACTAGTGGTTAAAAAGCTGTAAACGTTATGAATTTACGATGCTGTACTCTGTTTCTGCCTCTCTCTCTCTCTCTGTTTTGTCCCTTCTTCTCTGATGTGGAATAAAGTTTATATACGAGGGTGAGATCATTATAAATACTTTATGTTACACAAGTGCAATTTTAAATGTTTTGCAGGCGAAGAGTACTGGGCCCCTGAGATACCAACTGTATTTCATGGGTTACTGCTTCACAGAGCTGACAAGAATGTGCTTTGCAAATAGTGCACCCTTCCACATAACTTCCCAGTTTTATATTTCTGAACTTTAAAAAACCTGGAAGGCGCCAGTTGTTAGTAGGATTCAGTAGGAGAAACTACTTGTATTATTTTATGTCTTGCTTAAAATCACCCCGTTGTACACAGGTTTACATGAGAATGAAAACAGATTCTAAACGTTTTGAGATACTCTGCAGCCATTAATGGTGTGAGCTTTAAGTTGTTCTTTTTTTTCTAATCTTTGGAATGTGCTACAACATTATTAAGAAAAGCATTAACCAAATTCACAGATGATCAAACTTAATTTTCCAACTTAGACAGGTTTCCAATTATTTTGTATTAGAAATAGCTATTTCCTGTTTTACCAGTGCATCTGCCATGCTTAAGGTGGCTCTTTCTTTAAAAAAATAAATCCAATTAAGTGTAACAGAAATATCAGATAATCGGGAATAATAATCAAGAACAACATTACATGTTTTAAAATTACTATGCTTATCGTAACACATTTCTTATATAAAAAAAATTACTGGCTAGATTTACTATCATTTCCAACCACTGTAGCAAAATAATTTCCCAAAGAGGTTTCTCTTTTAAGATGTCTGGGATTCATTTACCTTCCCTACCAGTTCGCACACGTGAGTGCGTGCCGCATCGGTGCATGCGCAAAACTCGCAAATTATGTTGGGGCAAGTAGGCGGAGCCTCCCATAACCGCCGCTATCAGTTCGCCCGAACTGGAGAAAACTGGCTGAATTCCACCTCGTTAAAACAACTTCAACACCCGCAATGTTCTGATTGCACCACAAACGCAGTAGTCATCCTTACCTTTCACAGAGGCACTGAGTTTTATAAATAGGAGCATGATAGTGTAGAATAATCATATCCAAGGACCAGTGGTGGGTTTCAAAAAATTTCGGAACCTCTTCTGTAGGTGTGGCCTGCTTTCCGGGTCCACTGGTGGAACCTCTTCTAACCGGTTCGGTAGATTTGACGAACCGGTTCTACCGAATAGGTGCGAACTGGTAGGAACCCACGTCTGCATTATAAGCGTGGCACGACAAAACCGCGGTCCACTAAAGCGCGCCCGATTAAAGCGCGTACCTGACGTCATCAGCAGCGCGACAAATACGACCACGGAGAAAAAAGGGCGCTTTAAAAAGCGCTTTTAAAGCAAGCCGATTCACGTAGAGGTAAGGGTTAGGTTTAGGGTTAGGGTTAGGTTAAGGGTTAGGGTTAGGTTTAGGGTTAGCGTTAGGTTTAGCGTTAGGTTAAGGGTTAGGTTTAGGGTTAGGTTTGGGGGGGTTAGGGTAAGGTTTTCGCGTTAATTTTAACTTTACCGCTCACAGCGTGATGTTTTCGTCGCGCTGTGATGACGTCAGGTATGCGCTTTCGTCGAGCGCGCTTTAGTCTACCGCGGTTTTGTGGTGGAACCCATTATAAGTAACTCAAGGTGGTGAACATGCCTAATACTCCTTCCTCCTCCTATTTCTCCCACAACAACAACCCTGTGAGGTGAGTTTGGACGGACTGGTCCAAAGTCACCCGGCTGGCTTTTATGCCTAAGGCAGGACAACAACTCCCAATCTCCTGGTTTCTCAGCTGGCACCTTCACCACTGCACCGAACTTGCTCTTGAAGCTATGAAACCCGTGTTGGGAATACAAGCACTCTCCCTTTGTGCATCACTGACACGAAGTAATTGGAGTCTGAGCATATAAATAGTTTGCTCTTTATATCTGGTTTAACAACATAGAATTGTCATTTTGCTACCATCCTACCAGTTTAAAGCTCCTTTGGGGCTTTATTATCCTAAATAATTTGTTGAAATCACTGTATGCTCATTCCCAATGCTAGCTCATTTATGAGTAAGTTAAACAACACCAATCACAATATAGATTTTTTTAGACGTTTCTATAGATGTGAAAGCCAGAAAAATTCAGGGGGGGGAAAATATCATATCACATAACCAATGCCACAGCTTCTACTTTAATGCTTAAGAAAAACCAAGACAGAATATATTTTGGTGCATGCTTCCGTGCATTTGTCTGTGTGGGGGATATAACACAGCATAAGGCCAGAAGCAGGAGACCATTGGTAGAGATAAAACATCTCTGGGAATGTATTCCTAATCTAATGTTAAAGATGGCCTTCAACTGTCAGCAGATGTCTTCTCCACTACTAGCAGTCATGTCAAAAAAAACCAACCCCCAGGTTCTTAAAATAGCCCCCATTTTTTGCTCATATATAATCAAAGCATTTGTACCAGAAATTTTGTACGCATGGCATTCTACTTGTTCCTTTTTTTATTTTTGCAAAGCAGCTACATATGGAGATGATATTCTTCAGGATTTTATATCTCTATTGGACATTTCTAAAATACCTTAATTAAAAAGAAAGAAAGCTGAGCAAAAAATAAATAGATCACAATATATATGAAAGCTAAATGTATGTGGGAAGAGGGTATCAACTGAAGTGTGATCTATTTGGGAGGCAAATTATTTTTGTAAAAGTCAGGTGTTGGGATTCAGCCTTGCTCTGGGGAGCAATGCACATGTTGCTAGCCATTTCCTAGGCTACTTTGAAGGAGCAATTGCTGATGGCCCTCAGTCTCTTAAATTAAGTTGCTTCAGCCTGCCCTCCATTTTGAAACATCAGGTTACAGCTGGAGCACCACAGACGCCAAAGTAGAGAGCCAATACTCTTGTCTAAATGTTGTTTTCTTTCCAATCTCATCCCAGCTGCCCTCCACCTGCAAAATGAAAAGGCCTGAAATTATGGAAGATAATTTACCTTCTCGAAGTTGACTGCTCCTGATGGTTATGGAAATTGCTAAGTAAAATGCAATTTAAAATGAAAGCCAAATTTGGAACAATACATCATTATGTATGTAAACATATGTACAACATTCGTAATAAATGTCCTCCGCAACTAATGTATAAAACACTTTTTAAAAAAAAATTAAAGACACATTTGAATTCTTGCACCGTAAAGAAAAAAAAGGGAGACCCACATGCGGAAAGGGAGTCTTGTAAAATATCTATATATCTCAAATGGAATAAATTATCAGCTCTCTTTTGAGCTTGCTCTGAATTGGGGCCAATGCAGCTGCGATTTTCACTGCTGTTTGATCTGCCCTTTCAAGTTCTGATGATCCTTCCAAATTGCTTTTAATGGACAGAAGCCAACGAAAGAAGGGGAGCTGGTTGTCATAAAACCGGATGTGCAATTTGCTCGACTTTTATACCTGTGCTTTGTAGTTCCCGAAAGCCGCTGCGCTGAGAACTTTTGGAAGGAAGGAAGATGGAAACAAAAAGACACTACCTGGACTGGTTTCAGATAAGTCATCTTTTTTCTGAGGTTCAAGAAATATTCAAGATTGTATCTGAATGCCTGAAAGGGTTCCAGCTGTACTTTATGGCAGCAAGGTGGTTTCTAGCAGCTAACCGATTGAGAATGCTTTCGGAAGGAAATAAAAAATAGCAACAACATGTATTTATTCTTCCTAATATTACATAGGCAGTTTTCTTGATTCAGTGCTAAGTAACAGTCCACTCATTCAATAGCTTATTTTTCCTCACCGACGGAATCCTATTTTAAAATGGCTTCATGATAGGACATACCACTTATTGAGAATGTCCAGAATGAAAAGAAGATGGTTTCTACCAGGTTAGCCATCAACTATTCTGGTATCCTCCAGATGTTACTAATCAAGGAGAGAAGCAACTTAGAACTGAGGATAGTTTTTTTTTTGACAGAACAATTAATCAGTGGAACAACTTTCCTCCAGAAGTTGTGAAAGCTCCAACACTGGGTGTTTTTAAGAAGATGTCAGACAACCATTTGTCTGAAGTGGTGTAGGGTTTCTTGCCTAGGCAGGGGGGTGGATTAGAAGACCTCCAAGGTCCCTTCCAACTTCTATTCTATTCTATTCTATTCTATTCTATTCTATTCTATTCTATTCTACTCTACTCTACTCTACTCTACTCTACTCTACTCTACTCTTTTCTATTCTATTTTATTCTATTCTGCAACTAATATCTGATCTGTTCCAAATCTTTGGAAGAAATAACAGTAGGGAAGCTGACTTGAACTTACTAGGAGTAACTTTCCAAGGCAGGAGGTGGAACTAGGAGGCCTCGGGGTATAAATGCGGGACCATTTGTATGCAAAATACAACACATATTTTTTTTAAAAAAAAGCTGAGATGAGATCTGATGGTACACAGGAACACTGTTGATTGGAAGAAAAATCTGGATTCTTCAGAATTCATTTTCTTCAACAACTTCCAGATGTAGTCTGTTGAACATCTACTATTTCCATTGTAGTCAAGCATAATAGCTAAATGATGTTTTGTGTAAGTTACCTGGGTTTGTATCCTCAGTGTCCCATCTCTGTGTCCTTCCCATGTATTGCATTACACCTCTTTTCTAGCTAGCTGAAGGGTATCAGATGGAGCAGGCATATCCAACCCCAGCTTAGTAATGTAATACCACGAGATCATAAACATTTAACATTATTATGTTATTTTTTTGATATTTATATACGTTAACTTTGTTATACATTTTATACATAGCCCAAGACAATTCCTCTTCTTCATTCAGTGTAGTTCAGCCAAGCCAAAAGGTTGTGCACCCATGAGCTAGAGGAAGACTTCATCTAATTGTATTCAAACTACCTGGTCTGTTTCTTTAGTACCAAAAATAAAATACGGTGCATTGAAGAAAGGTAATAGTTGGGAAACATTAGATTTACTCCTTTTTGATGCATGCTTCCTTTTTATTGAAACCGGAGGAAAGTTTCCTTTTCGGACGAGCATGCTTATCTATTTATCTACATGTACTTAATTATCCGTGTGCGAAGTTGAAGTCTGAGGGTTGATTCAAAAATTAATAGTTTAACTTTCCGAAATAAACCAGGTGTCAAGATTGATGATCTGAATGAGATGCCCGTGAATCAGTTCAACAATTTGGAAGAACATTTGCATATGAGCAAAAGCTCCCCCCCCCTTTTTATGTTGTTCATAGATCTGAATCAAATTGACTTAATTGTATGGCTCTTATTGCCAATTCTAATTGAATTGAATCTACAATCCTAATTGAATCAATAATGACTGCAGATACTTGCCCATTGTATGGTGCTATGGTTTCTGATGTGGGATGCAGAATGTGTATTATCAAAATACAGTTTTCTCAAAGCTTTTCAAAAGCATGTTCTACCTAGGATGCCTTTTATAGGCATGTTAAAATTTCATTTTATTGCAAAATTGAAACTAAACAATGACTACGTACCAAGCTGTGTTTTTAGCGTAGGAATTAAAAAAATCAGCCCTGTTTGCTTAAAATGTTTGTTTAAACATTTGGAACAGTCCTAAATTTAACATATGGAAAGTGAAAATTGCAAAGATTAGGTATTAGAGACATGACTCCCCCATTCTCTACTTTTTTTTTTTTACAAATAAAAATGCTTTGAATGAATTGCTTTAGTAACAGTTTGTAGGAAGATTAAACATTTGGTTATAGGAGATGATAAATAAATAAACCATCTCTGATAGGCAGCAAACCCTTTGGTAAGAAAATCACGTGCTCCTGAATTGAACTAAATCGCATTGGAAGACATGTGTAGAGAATCATGCTATCTAGTTTTGAAACAAAGAGTCATATGTTACTTGGGAACACATCCAAGTTCTGGCTTGTTGCCTTACTAGTTATGAGCTATGATGGCACAGTGGTTAGAATGCAGTATTGCAGGATAATTCTGTCGACTGCCAGCAGTTTGATTCTCACTGGCTCAAGATTGACTCAGCCTTCCATCCTCCGGAGGTCAGTAAAATAGGACCCAGATTGTTGGGGGCAATAGGTTGACTCTGTAAACCTTTTAGAGAGGGCTGTAAAGCACTGTGAATCGATACATAGGGTCTAAGCACTATTGTTGGTTTTTTTGAACTTTTTTATTTTAATTGAACAAAAAAATAAGAATCATCCTTCATGACATCTTGTAGAAAGCATATCGATTGGTTACAGATAACTTTCGTGCATTTCTTCCACAGTCATTACTTATAGTTCATATTAGATTATACACTTTAAGTCAAAAATCTTTGTATATCTTACTATCAAAGTACCACAATTCTCATTTGACTACAGTTACTTGAACATGCTTTTACCTGAAATCATTCATACTTAAAGACACAACCACATAATGGCATTCATTAGCTATTTCAAAAAATCCTCCAATAACATTACACCTTTATAGCATCTTTTAAGTAAAAGTCAATTAATAAAGTTTTCTAAGCCTTTCCCCAACTTTTTTTCCCAACTCACTGACTAAAATTTATATCCAAGTTACTTTAGCCAATACCATAGCATGTAGATATTGTTAAACAATGTCCATTAACATTTCCTTGTTGTTATTATAATTGGCTAAAAATTGTTTACTATTTATGCCCCATCTCCTCTCATCAGGGCCCCCACCCCAAAAAAAACCAACCCTTACACCTTTATAACAAGATCTAAATGAAAATTTGTCTATAAAATTTATAGGTCGTTTTCCCAAGTCACAATTTACAATTTATATCCAAATTTCTTTTACTAAATTGTCAATACATGTACATATCATTACGCTGTATCCATTATCATTTCATTATTATTATTATTTATAGTTAATTAATCGTTAGCGAGTAAACATTTAATAACAATCTAAAACAAAGTTACAAAATTCCTACTTATTAATCACCAATATTTTGTATTACCAACTTTCATTGTCAACCTGTATCTTTCCAGTAACAAAACAGTCTTATCTCTCTTGCCAATTGTGGAGTCAATCTTCTTTTTATCTCCTTTATATGGTTTTTATAGGCTTCTCTCCACACTTTATTGCTTGAAAGGTCTCTCAGATAATGTCCTTGCCCATCAGTTGCTACTAAAGTTAACTTGTCTTTGTTTGTCAATCTTGGATGGATGGATGGGTGGATGGATGGATGGATGGATGGATTGAGAGATTCCAAATATAAGAATTAAAGGATTTGGGAAATCTCAAGCATGGTTCCTTGGGGGGAAGCTGTAGGTTTATTGTGCCTCTCCACTAATTCCATTTGCAGGCAGAGTTAAAGACTTTGGGAAAACAAGCAGAGGTGGGTTGCCAATATTTTTGCTACCGGTTTGGGTGTGCTCCTGTGTGTGTGTGCGTTGCTTCTGTGCATGTGCAGAAGCATCTGGCGGGTGGGTGGAGCCTCCCGCCACTGCTACTACTGGATTGGCGGATCTGGGCTGAACTGGCAGCAACCCACCTCTGAAAACAAGACTTTGGATAAAGTGGGTCACTTTAAAGTAATATGATTGCACATGTATACTGTCTTCTCTTATTTTTTCTTTAAAACTAAGATATGTTAAGTATATTGATATGGAAGCATAAATACCATCAACATAGAATGGAGTTTGCTCAGAAGCTGAAATACACCAAGTGAATGAGAGGAAGAGTGGGAAGCAGAGGAGAGAAGAAAGATAGGAAGAGAGGGATAGGAGAGAGGGTAAGGGGGGAAGATAAGGAGGATAAGGAGGAGTGGAATGAAGAGAGAGGAGAAGGAGAAAGGAAGGGGAAGTAGAGTAGAAAAGGATGATGGAGGGAAGAAAGGAGGTAGGAAAGAGGTAGAAGAAAGAGGTGTATGGAGAGCAGAAGAGCTAATAATGGGTTTTTATCTTTCTGGGCATTGATGACAAGAGGAATTGATGTAATTACTACTTAATACAATAGGATATTGGCTATGTAATAGTATACATGTGATTATATGTTATGAAAATGGAAAATAAAAAAGTATATTTTGGGATAAAGTGGGGCAGATGACTTAGTGGTTCCTCATTCCAATTCTGGAATGTCATCCATTTAAATCTGCTTCCTAAGTTCCGGAGTATCATTTGGTGAGTGGAAATATTCTCCATCCAATAGTCTTCCCCAATGAGCCAGCCAGAATTGCAGCCTACTGTATATCCTAGATCAGTGACGGATAACCTTTTCCAGACCAAGTGCCCAAAGCGCATACCCAAACCCCCAAAATGCAATCCGTGCGTGGCTCCCTGCATGCAATAGCAATAGCAATAGCAGTTAGACTTATATACCGCTTCATAGGGCTTTCAGCCCTCTCTAAGCAGTTTACAGAGTCAGCACATTGCCCCCACAGTCTGGGTCCTCATTTCCCCCACCTCGGAAGGATGGAAGGCTGAGTCAACCCTGAGCCGGTGAGATTTGAACAGCCGAACTGCAGAACTGCAGTCAGCTGAAGTAGCCTGCAGTGCTGCACTCTAACTTGCGCCACCTCGGGTCTCTGCCACGCATGCCCCCCATGCATGCATGGCAGAGACCCGATGACCAGCTGGCATGGTAGAGCTGAACTAGGGCAACGGCTTGCATGCCCACAGAGTGGGCGCTGTGTGCCCCTTGTGGCACATGTGCCATAGGTTCGCTATCAAGGACCTAGATGATTCATGTCAACTCTGAAACTTCAGATGCCTTACAAGCCTTCTAGTTTTGGAAAAGGAAAAAAAAATACACCTAGGAAGGATTGTGATTGGTGCTTGAAAGGATGGACTCAAGACTGAAATAAAACTTCAGAGAAGGCTGAAAGCACAGAACCTGTAATTATGATCAAGCTGCACTTTTCCTACTCGGTAGCTTATTTTGTTATTTGATAGGATAGATCCTCTGATAGCTTATTTCATTATTAAACTGCTCTCTTCGCTTGTCGTAAATAATCATTCACTAACCGAGGTGCGGGCTTTAAACAATGAATGATAATTATGCTATTATCATACGGAACAATGCACCTAATATTAATGCTGTACCTATGACCCCCTCTCCAATAAACAAATACATGCCGTGTCTTGGAAACAAAGAGTTTACAAGCATATTTGCCCAATGACAAAGGAAGAATGCAAAATATTCTGGATAAAGAGAGAGAAAACAAAGTGGCAGTGGGTTTCTGCGGATATCTGCGAGACCGCCTCCTGCCACATACCTCCCAACGGCCGATAAAATCTCACAGGATGGGCCTTCTCCGGGTGCCGTCGACCGGACAATGCTGGCTGGCGACTCCTCGGGGGAGGGCCTTCTCAGTAGCTGCTCCGGCCCTGTGGAACGATCTACCCCCAGAGATCCGGACGCTTCCCACTCTCTCGGCCTTCCGAAAGGCCACAAAAACCTGGCTATTCTGGCAGGCCTGGGGCTATTGACCTCATGAATGAGGTCCAGCCCCATCTAGATAGAGTGTATGATGCGTTGCTTTTTAATCTGTTTCTCTCTTTCCTAATTTTTAACTTTTTATCTTTTTAGTCCTGTATTTTGTAAGCCACCCGGAGTCCTTCGGGATTGGGCGGCATATAAATTTATTAAATTTACAATTTATTTAATTTTTTTGTTAGAGGAAAGACTTTCTTTTTTGTGGGATGGGAACAGGACTGGATTGAAGCTAACTGATGCCTTAAGTTAGGGTGTCCAACCTTGGCAGATTGAAGACTTGTGGAATTCAAGTCCCAGAATTCCTCAGCCAGCATGCTAACCCTACTAGCTGGGAGGATTATTAGTGCACCTCTGGAATTGCCATATCTGCTCCAAGGTTTGTGTGTGTGTGTGGCGGGGGATAGTAAAAATAGGGCATGATGGTTAAGCTTTGTGTCATTTTTGTAAGCTAAATATTACGGTAGTTCCCATCCTGTGGCGTTTAAGCTAGTTGAGTGTTTCCCCATCTCATACCAAAAGTTTTTAATTGTTTATTGGTAGAAACAAATTGTCATTAACTGGCAGGACAAAGGACATTCAAACACTTGTATTATGGTTGTTTTTTTTTAAAGCTGCTATTGGTAGAAAACAAATGTTTTTTGCAATTGCATTACTTTTGTTTGCATAGAGCTGAGGTGGCGCAGTGGTTAGGGTGCAGTACTGCAGGCCACTTCAGCTGACTGCTATCTGCAGTTCAGCGGTTCTAATCTCACCAGGCTCAAGGTTGACTCAGCCTTCATTCCTTCTGAGATGGGTGAAATGAGGACCCAGACTGTGGGGGCGATATGCTGACTCTGTAAGCCTCTTAGAGAGGGCTGAAAGCCCTATGAAGCGGTATATAAGTCTAACTGCTATTGCTATGAGCCAAGGTGGCGCAGTGGTTAGGGTGCCGTATTGCAGGCCACTTCAGCTGACTGCTATCTGCAGTTCAGCGGTTCTAATCTCACCGGCTCAAAGGTTGACTCAGCCTTCCATCCTTCCGAGGTGGGTGAAATGAGGACTCGGATTGTTGTTGGGGGCAATATGCTGACTCTGTAAACCGCTTAGAGAGGGCTGAAAGCCCTGTGAAGCGGTATATAAGTCTAACTGCTATTGCTATTGCTATCTTTCCCTTGAGTTCAAGGACACATTGACATCATGCCAACAATAATTCTCCTTTCACCTTTGTCCATTTTCTAGGGCAAATGAAGAAATCTGTTATTCTCTGGCCTTATTTGCAGTAAAATCTCTTTTGTTGTTTTGCTCCAGCAGGGAGACCCCCAAGGATCAGCTTCCTTGTCCCCTTCATCAGAAAGCTGCAAAACTTTTATATTTCAAGCTTATATTAGTCAACTGTCTGTCACAGTATCTGCAGCACACACTGCTCTGTGTGTGTGTGTGTGCGTGTGTGTGTGTCTGTTCATTTAGCAAACACTTAGGACTTGATCTAAAGATGTTACATGTGACAGAAGAGTGGAACGTTCAGTAGCAGCGTCAATCCTTAATCATGCTTGCGTTTTTTGCAAAATGCTAGCATATGGGCTTGCACATGGCGGTTGAGCTGGAGAGCCATGCACACCCCATAATTAGAAGGACACATAATTTTAAAACCATTTGCTTGATATTTACTAGCCTCTCCAAAATGTCTGCTAGATGCAAATGTGAGATTGGAAGGGGAAGGGAGGGGTGGGGGTGGGGAAGGAGGGAGGGAGAGAGTGAGTAAGAGAAAGAACAGGAACAAAGCTTTGAAACAGTGAAAGATCTACTGCCATTTGCTACAGAAACCTTTTTTAAGACGGGATTTTGAAATTGTTATTACAAATTGCTTGGGAAAGTGCAATGCCCCCGAAAGTATCAAAGAAGATAAATCAATGTCAAAAGGTACAGTATTTTCAAAGGAAGATACCCATCTTTCTCTGCGGTTCTGGAAGTTTAATCCTCTGGATTTTGTAGGTGAGCTGATAGGGACGATTGCAACAATCTTACAGGAAGGAATAAAATTCTGGATTTTAATAAAGATTTTTGTTTTGCATTTGTGCAACGTTTGCACTGAAACCAAAATATTATGCTTTGCTGAAATGCCCTTGCTTTCTAAGAGGTTACTGATTTTCTTTTTGTGCTTCTTCTATCACCCCATTTCTTTTCTTTCCCCCCAAGTAAGCTATAAATACTAAAGGTTTTGTATACTGCAGTGGTGGGTTTCAAAAATTGTTTGAACCTACTCTGTGGGTGTGGCCTCCTTTGTGGGAGTGGCTTGCCGCCCATGTGACCGGATGGGAGTGGCTTGCCACCCATGTGACCGGATATGAAGATGCCGACGATACTTGTCAGAACCACCTTAAATTACCTCACACACAGCACTGGCATGCATAAGAATAGGATGTAAACTTGTTTTTTAAAAGGCATCTTTGGTTTGCGTTAAAACAACTTCAACACACGCAATGTTCTGATTGCACCACAAACGCAGTAGTCATCTTTACCTTTCACAGAGGCCCTGAGTTTTATAAATATGAGAGCATGATAGTGTAGAATAATCATACCCAAGGACCAGTGGTGGGTTTCAAAAAAGTTTGGAAGCTCTTCTGTAGGTGTGGCCTGCTTTCCGGGTCCACTGGTGGAACCTCTTCTAACCAGTTCGGTAGATTTGACGAACCGGTTCTACCGAATAGGTGCGAACTGGTAGGAACCCACCTCTGGTATACTGTGTATACTATATAGTGTTGGTAAAGAGGCACATTTAGGACTCAGGCAAGTTTGCCAACTAAAGATCCTCATTTAAAGTGCTCGATTAAAGTCAAGAGATATTTTGGAAGCATAAACATCCTTCTCAAATTTTATGAACCACATGCAATGAGAAATGAATCATGCTGCCATCTCCCATAGGTTTACACATCAGTCTGAAGGTCAAAAGATGTGGCATAGGACCAGATTAGTTGTGGGCAGAGATGGCATTACTTGTAACAGTGAATTTCCTTATTTTCAAACCCAGGGTCCCTGCAAAGCTTGGATTGTCCTGCTGTCTTCCACATCAAATACACCTGCGGAGCGTTTTGATGAACAGAGAAGTCAGGCTAGGAACGTTCTCTAAAGCTGGCCAAAGTTTTCAGAGATAATTGCCTGTATTAAAAAAGCGCCTGACGTGACTTTAGTAAGCTACGAGGACCCTGCCTTCGATTGCTGCACATTGGGAGCAATCTGGAGCCTTTGCAAATGGCCTTGCAGATGTTGGTCTTTGACATGAAGGGGGACAGCCCTTCCTTTTATCCTCATTCCTTTGAAAAGTGCGCCTGTCGTATGGGAATCCTTCAAACCTGATCCACAGGCCGCCGAAGCTAATTACGATGTTTCTGTTAGTTTAAACAGGCCCGAAATTACTCCTTAGTGTTACAGCACTTCCAAGTGGTACTGTTTACTTTCTTGAAATAGGTCTCAGGGGATCTTAATTAGGCAGCATTTGCATATTGCTTTCGTCATGACAAATGCGTTGCCCGTGCAGATCTTTCTTTACAGGGGGAAAAAAAATATGATAACGATCGTAATTTATAGCACATCCCTTTACATGCAAATATAGGTTACTACATACTTAGTTCCATCTTTGTTGTGATGCTTGCTAATTTTGTAGTGACCTGTCTGTCACGTTGCATGGGAAACTCGTAACAAGCATATAACAGGGCATAATTTTTTTCCTGGCTTTAATTCGAAAGGAAGGAAGCTGGTCAGAGAAATGGAAATAGCAATAGCAATAGCAGTTAGACTTATATACCGCTTCATAGGGCTTTCAACCCTCTCTAAGCGGTTTACAGAGTCAGCATATTGCCCCCAACAACAATCCAGATCCTCATTTTACCCACCTCGGAAGGATGGAAGGCTGAGTCAACCCTGAGCCGGTGAGATTTGAACAGCCAAACTGCAGAATTGCAGTCAAATCTCTAATATAAAATTGGTTTCAATGACAAACACTATTTCTGGGTTTTGCTTTTATGGATTTTAACATGTATCAAACTCAACTGAACCAAGCTGAACCATTTTATATAACGCCCAAGGTGAAAAGAAATACTGCTAGGAAAAGAAATACTGCTAAGTTGTATAAGTCTTGCGGATCCCCATAAGAGTAACCCAATTCCAGCTTTCCTTCCAGAGTTGCTCCATGCTATGAAATTTGCAAGCTAGGACATCAAGTTTGCTGAGCACTCAAAGTTCGGTCACATGACTACTGGGGGGGGGGGGTGTCTAAGGATCAGAATCCGGCTCATAGGTTCCCTTTTTCAGATGAGTTATAACTTTGAAACAGTGGTGGGATTCAAAGAATTTAACAACCGGTTCTCTGCCCTAATGACCAGCAGGGTAGGTGGGGCTCAGTGGTCGTGTGACTGGGTGGGCTTGGCCAACTCAAGGACACTCACATCGATGTGTACTTCATCTTAGCTGTTACAATGTAATGAGGGTTAATGTTATAAGGGTTGACCGGAGAGGCAGTTTCTGTAAGCAGGGAAATTGAGATTAGACTAGAAACAAGACCAGAATGTTTCCTTCCTGCCTTCCTTACAGGATTAGCCCTGTAAAGTGGGGAAAAACAAAAGGAGATTTCTTCCAACAACCGGTTCTCCGAACTGCTTAGAAAGTTACCAACCGGTTCTCCCGAATAGGTGCGAACCGGCTGAATCCCACCACTGCTTTGAAAGGATGTTCAGTGACCACCCATAAGTTAAGGACTAACTGTAACCATTCTAGCAAAAATATGATACATTTTCAGTTTAATTTCTTCTACTGAAACTATTTTATGTCTGATTATTCCTTCCACTTTACAAATTCAGTTCATGCTTGTTTTATGTTGCTTGAATTTCTTGACAGCCGAATTTCTCCTAATTACGAATAGACCAAATTCATCTCGTAGGTCTACCCAGAGCCTTATATTATCTTTCGCGTGTTATTTTTTTTTTAAAATGGGAGATGCTTTTATGTTGCATGCTATGCTTTGAACGGCTCTCTAATTTTATCTCTTCCACCAGTGAGTGTTTTTGAATGATAATAAGGAATTAATAAGGTACGATTCTAGCTAGTTTTTTCCCCCCTCAGATGGGTTTATCTCCCAAAAGAGTGTATTTGTGATTTTCTTTTCACTCTTTAAAAAAAAACACTGTAGGGCCAGGAGGTTCTGCTATCAAATTTATTTCATTTCCACCCCGCTCTCCCCTCACCCCAACTTTCAACTCACCAGAAAAGGAACATAGGTGATGGGAACTGTATCTCTGAACATAGTTTGTGGCTAAGATGGCAGGTAGACATTTGAAGGTGTTGGAGCCAATGAAGTCTTACAATAGCAATAGCAGTTAGACTTTTATACCGCTTCATAGGGCTTTCAGCCCTCTCTAAGCGGTTTACAGAATCAGCATATCGCCCCCACAGTCTGGGTCCTCATTTCACCCACCTCGGAAGGATGGAAGGCTGAGTCAACCTTGAGCCGGTGAGATTAGAACCACCGAACTGCAGATAACAGTCAGCTGAAGTGGCCTGCAGTACTGCACCCTAACCACTGTGCCACCTCGGCTCTTTTCCAGCCGGTGACTTACATAAGGTTGAGGACCAGATATATAGCCTCTTTATCAGAAGAGTGTGGAAGAATTCTCCACCCCCCACACATTTTTTGTTTTTGACATGGGATTAAATGTGGGAACAAAAAAAGAAGCAAACTGCTTTCATTCCCAGTTTGAACTTCCGCAAAATTACACAGTGGGAATATTGTACTGTCATTTTGCTGCCAATGGCTGGGAGATAGATTTGAGGTGGTTTTTTTTTTTTTAGGTACATTTCAAAGACGGGAATAGAGCAGTGGTGGGATTAAAGTGTGTTACTACTAGTTCTGTGGGCGTGGCTTGGTAGGTGTGGCGTGGCTTGGTGGCCGTGACATGGCTTGGTGGGCATGGCTTGGTGGGCATGGTAGGGGAAGGATATTGTAAAATCTCCATTCCCTCCCCACTCCAGGGGAAGGTTACTGCAAAATCCCCATTCCCTCCTGATCCGCTGAGACTCTGGAGGCAGAGAATAGATGGGGGCGGGGCCAGCCAGAGGTGGTATTTATCGGTTCTTTGAACTACTCAAAATTTCCGCTACCGGTTCTCCAGAACTGGTCAGAACCTGATGAATACCACCTCTGGAGGGGAGGTAATTTGCCCCTCTTCTCGAGCTCACATTTTGGAAAACAAAGATGCGGGGTGGGGGGAGAACCTCCTGCATCCCAAATCAGTTATTTTGCCCATAGATTTTGCAATCTAAAATACTGGTGGGGCCAAGAAAGGGTTTGGGATTGAATGTGGTTTGTGAGCTACAGTTTGAGACTCTTTGGAGTCTCTGTTTTAGCTTTTAGTTCAACCCAGAAGCATTTAATGGTTTTAAAACATACACATTCACAACATGCCCTAATGAAAGTTTGGAACAGAGTTTCTTTTCTTCCTGCTAGTCAACCGGGAATTATAGCCTTGGGATTTTATGGAGCGGGAAAATGCAAAACATCTTTGTAGATGATGATATGGAGGCCTGCAAGGGAAACTGTATAATAACTTAGAGGCTTATGGTATGCCAGTGCCTTGCTCATCGCTATCATCCACCAAAAATTAGTCCCGACATATTGCTGTTATAGGATTAATTATAGGAGTTTATTTAAAATGCAATCTTGCAAACCTGTACCTTTCTGTTTTTGAAGATTTGCTCAGGATTTCTCAGAGATCTGCTTTCCATCCCCAATGCTGTTATATTGATAGGGTTATAGGGTATTGATAGAAGTTTGGGTAAGTTTGTCTGTTTGGTTCTCTGGTTGTCTGTCAGTCAATCAATCAGTCAATCAATCAGTCAATCAATCAGTCATCCAATCATCCAATCAACCAATCAACCAATCAACCAATCAACCAATCAACCAATCAACCAATCAACCAATCAACCAACCAACCAACCAACCAACCAACCAACCAACCAACCAACCAACCAACCAACCAACCAACCAACCAACCAACCAATCAACCAATTAATCATCTCTGGTCAACATGCAATAAACAATTGTTTAAAACACTTAACAAGTTTTAGTTCTCTAGCTTCTGAAATTACTTAGACTCTGGTGTGTTTTTCATCAGGTAAAACTCTCTTCATCAGGTATTATAGGCTCTTAAGAAAAGCAGGTGATTCCTTGGTACATAAGACATACCCTAAACAATTTTAATCAAGATCTTGTGAAATATTTAATGACAGTTCACTTGCAACAATGAAAAGGAGAGCCTGAAAAGGAAGAATCTTGCATTGTTGGTGGATCTAATTTCATTTGCAGTACAGGCAGTCTTCAAGTTACAACCACAATTCAGCCTCGAATTTATGCTGTTAAGTGGAACATTTGTTAAGCGGGTTTTGCCTCCTTCTACTACTTTTCTTCCCACAGTTGTTAAGTGAAACACTGAAATTGTTCAGTTAGTAACGTGCTTGTGAAGTGAATCTGGCTTGTCCATTGACCTTGTTTACCAGAAAGTCGCAGAAGGGGAACACGTGACCCATGGACACTGCGACCCGCCATAAATATGAACCAGCTCCCAAGCATCTGAATTTTGATCACGTGACCATGGGGATGTTGCATTGGTCATAAGTGTGAAAAATGGTCATAACTCACTTTTTTCAGTGCTGTTGTAAGTTTTGAACGGCCACTAAATAAACTGTTGTAAGTTGAGGACTACCTGTATTTCTGGAGTGCCCACTGTGTCTGCCCATAACTGTGGCTTTTATTTCTGATGGACTTTTATCAAACCAGATCACCCAGGAAGCAGCTTGTCTTGCACATAACAAAATGTACTTCCGTAATTGCTATATATGTATACTTTTTAAAAAAAAGGATATATGTTAAAATTATTAATATGAAAGATGTTTATTGAAATGGAGCTACTAACATCATCAACGTTAAATGGAGCCCTGCTCAGACGCTGAAATACACCATGCAAGTGAGATGAAGAGAGTGGAAGAGAGAAGGGAGACAAGAGGAAGAAGAGAGGGGTTAGGAGCGAGGGTAGGGGGGGAGAAGAGGAGTGGGAATAGGAGAGAGGAGAATGAGAGAGGAAGGGGAAGTAGTGAAGAGAAGGATGACAGAGGGAAGAGAGGAGGTAGGGAGAAGAAGAGAGGGTAGGGGGGAAGAGGAGGAGTGGAAAGAGGAGAGAGGAGAATGAGAGAGGAAGGGGAAGTAGAGAAGAGGATCACAGAAGGAAGAAAGGAGGTACGGAGGAGGAGGAAGGGTAGGGGGGAAGAGGAGGAGTGGAAAGAGAAGAGAGGAGAATGAGAGAGGAAGGAGAAGTAGAGAAGAGAAGGATGACAAAGGGAAGAAAGGAGGTAGGGAGGAGGAGGGAGGGTAGGGGGAAGAGGAGGAGTAGAAATAGGAGAGAGGAGAATGAGAGAGGAAGGGGAAGTAGAGAAGAGAAGGATGACAGACGGAAGAAAGGAGGTAGGGAGGAGGAGAGAGGGAGAAGAGGCAAGAAAGTGATGGATAGAGTATAAATATGGTATATGGAAAGCAGAAGAGCAGATGACAGTCTTTGGGGGTTGATGGTAAGAGGAATTGATATAACATTGAATAATACAAAATAGTGTTGGTTATGATGTAATGGTATACATGTGGTTATTTGTATGAAAATAAAAAAACTTATAAAAACAAACACAAAATGTACTTCTGGATTCTGAACTAGTAACAGAGAAGAAACTTCTCATCCTTGCTATCCTTGTCTGCGGCTGAAGCTGACTGATACTTTTTTCGCTTAAAGGAATGTGATTGTTTCCAAGCCAAAGGCCTCCCTTCGTTATTGTTTTTGAAAGCCCAGCGCTGTTAGCATCACAAAGATGCTGGGACATGAGGCTTTAGCAGCAATTAGTGGCATGAGCTGTTGTTTAGTGTTGTTCTCACACAATAGCAAAAGGTTGCCACTGCTACAGCTGTGGCTCCTTTCAACCTCCAGCTGCAGATATAGAATCAATCATTCTGTGAACCGCAAAGGCCTGTCCTCTATAACCATAAATGATTTTCATGTGCAAAGATTAGCTTACTCAAACCACACCCACGTCTGTGAACTCACTGCCATTTTAATCATAACACAGGTCTGCGACTAAAAAGCTGCTTGATTATTTTCATCTAATTTCCATGTATTTTGGTGTGCTGAAAACAAATAAAATATTGAAAAAACTCCTAGACGTCATGATTTGCCACAACATGCAAAATTGTCTTCAAATTTATCATTTAAAAAAAAAACAATTTGGTATTTTTTTATATTATGGGTTTTAAACCAAATTTAAAGTCCAAATTACTATTAATTAACTCACATAAGTTCATTTAAGATATAAAATGCCAAAAAAACCTTAAAGAGTTTGTCCGAGTTATGTAAAAATAATATAGCACTGTAAACCTGATGGTCAGCAATCTATACATAAGCTAAGCAAGTTTTAAGTCTGTGCTTCTAATGGTAGAAGGGGTTAATCTTTCCTGAAGAACCCAGTGGGAGGGAGACACAGGGCAGATAGCAGCATCTCCAGTCTGTGCAGGGGGCGTGGCCCGCACTGTGATGTCTCGTGTACGGACACCGACCTGCTCTCTCCTGCATGCCACACTTGTGCACGAATCATCATCAGGTTCTTGGTTCTAAGCTGTTCTCACTTTTTCATCGCAATTCATGTTAACTCGTCATTCTTCAACCGTTATGTTATGGCTCCATGAAAGTGTATTAATTTGCCAGACAGTTTCTGTTTCATCTCGTGTACAGACACAGAGCTGCTCTCTCCTGCATGCCACACTTGTGCACGAATCATCATCAGGTTCTTGGTTCTAGGCTGTTCACACTTTTTCATCGCAATTCATGTTAGCTCGTCATTCTTCAACCGTTATGTTATGGCTCCGCGAAAGTGTATTAATTGGCCAGACAGTTTCTGTTTCATCTGTGGTGAATATACAGTGTTGAAGCAACAGCCCAATATTACAGACTTTGTGAAAAAAGTATACTTTGCATACTTTGGACTAAAAATTGGAGATCAAGATAAAGTTTGGGGGCCTCATAAAGTGTGCAAATGGTGTATTGAGGACCTCCGAAACTGGTTCAAGGGTAAGAAAAAGTCTTTCTGTTATGGGATTCCTATGGTATGGCGAGAGCAAAAGAACCATAGTGATGACTGTTACTTTTGTTCATGCAATGTGAAAGGGTTTAATTCCAAATGGAAGCATTCCATTTCATACCCCAATCTTCACTCAGCAATTCATCCCATCCCCCATGGCACAGATATACCAGTACCCAAGCCCCCTGCTACCTTGGAAGAGATACCTAGCTCCGATGAAGGTGAAGTCATACCTGAACCAGATAACGAATCAAGTTCTGACTTTGAAGATGATACAAGACCAAAATTGTTTTCTCAGGAGGAGATGAATGATTACTTTTAGGTACTTTTTCTTTTTTACAGCAGAACGAAGCAAGACTTTCTAATATGGATCAAGAAATGCAAGTGTTTTTTCCCCCCCTAGTCTGAACGGCAAAAGGTATTCCAAACCACCAAATTTTTCTAGCGCTTCTGATATATGTCCTTTTCCTTCTTCTAAACAACATATTTAATTACATGTTTTGTAGGTTTGATGATTGAAAGTTTACACATGTCTCTTTTTGGTACCTTAAATCCTTCTAGGTCTTTTGCAAATGTTGAAATGAATTATCCCAAATCTTTATTAAAGTTCATACAATGCATTATTGTTGCTGGGAATGATAGATTAAAATTACAAAGGTTCAGGCTAGACATTGGGACAGTATGAGCTGTCATGACTGCAAGAGACACCCACATGAAATGGTGAGCTCTCATTTAAAGAGCTGAGATGGCGCAGTGGTTAGGGTGCAGTACCGCAGGCCACTTCAGCTGACTGTTATCTGCTGTTCAGCGGTTCAAATCTCACCGGCTCAAGGTTGACTCAGCCTTCCATCCTTCTGAGGTGGGTGAAATGAGGACCCAGATTGTGGGGGCGATATGCTGACTCTGTAAACCGCTTAGAGAGGGCTAAAAGCCCTATGAAGCGGTATATAAGTCTAACTGCTATTGCTATTGCTATTTAGTAGAATTATTCAGGCAGAGCCTAGATCAGGGATGTCAAACTCAAAGCCCCAGGGCCGGGATATATGTATGTTTGTGGGTGTTGGGAGAGAGGGAGATAGAGAGAGAAGGAGGCAGGCAGGGAGAGAGGAGGGAGAGGGAGAAATAGAGCAAGGGAGAAAGGGAGAAAGAGAGGGAGGGAGAGAGGGGGGAGAGAACGAGAGAGAGGGAGAGAAGGAGAAAGAGAGGGGAGGGGAAGAGAGCAAAATAGAGCAAGGGAGGAAGAGAGAGAGAAAGAGAAAGAAAGAGAGGGAGAGAAAAATGGAGATGGAGAGAGAAAGAGAGGGGGAGGGGAAGGAAGAGAGAGGGAGGGAGCGAAATAGAGCAAGGGAAGAAGAGAGAGAGAAAGAGAAAGAAAGAGAGGGAGAGAATAATGGAGAGGGAGAGAGAGAAAGAGAGGGGGAGGGAGGGGAAGAGAAAGAGAGGGAGGGAGGCAGGGAAGAGGGATAGGGATATGGAGAGAGAAATAGAGAGGGGGAGAGAGAGAAAGAGAGAGAGAGGCAGAGGGAGGGAGAGAAAGAGAGGGAGGGAGGGAGAGAGAGAAAGAGAGAGAGGGGGGGAGAAAGAGAGGGAGGGAGGGAGAGAGGGGGAGAGGAAGAGAGCAAAATAGAGCAAGGAAGGAAGAGAAAGAAAGAGAGGGAGAGAAAAATGGAGAGGGAGAGAGAGAGAAAGAGTGGGGAGAGAGAGGAAGAGAGAGAGGGAGGGAGGCAGGGAGAGGCAGGGATAGGGAGAGAGAAATAGAGAGAGGGAGGGACAGAGAGAAAGAGAGGGACGGGGAGGGAGAGGGTGGGAGGGAGAGAGAGAGAGAGAGAGAGAGAGAGAGAGAGAGAGAGTGAGCGGGAGAGAAAATGTGCAAACATTCTCTGCTTGATACAATATCCTATAAATGAAGTGATCCAGAGGCATCTGCAGAATCTAGGGACTCTGTCACAATGATGACATCAGCATTTCAAGCTCCTCCCCTTCTGTGCATGCATACAACGTCCCAATGGTGCAAATACTCATAACATCTGACACCTGCCCTTTCCCCTTTGTGAAGCTGCCTCTGCAGCATCCCAGGAAGATCTGATTTTGAGACAAGATTAGATCTAAATACCTAGAAATTTACCTTTGGTACGGTAAATATAAACAACGAGGTCTCTAATTGTGTCTTAAAAGGAACATGCATGGACCTTGTTTGTTAATTAGCTTCAGTCCATTTGTTTATGTTGCTTTACTGCTATTGAAAGATAAACGGGTCATAATTATTTTTTTTTTTTTTAAAAAGCTGACTTCAAATATATTACTATTTTTTCCAACTGTGGGTAGTCCTCAACTTATGACCACAGCGAAGCCTAAAATTTCAGTTGCTAAGTGAGACATTTATTAAGTCAGTTTTCCCCCATTTCGCTACCTTTTCTTGTCAATTTTGTTAAGTGAATGATGGCAGTTAATTTAGTAACACGGTTGTTAAGTGAATCTGGTTTCCCCGTTGACTTTGCTTGTCAGACGGTCACAAAAGGGGGAATCACATGACCTCGGGAGGCAGCAACGGTTGTAAATGTGAACCAGTTGCCAAGCATTCGAATTTTGATCACATTGGATTACGGGAATTCTGTAAAGGTCATAACTGTGAAAAACGGTCACAAGTCACTTTTTTCAGTGCCGTTGTAACTTCGAACGGTCACTAAATGTTGTAAGTTGGGGACTATCTGTATTTTATTTTATTTTTCTCCTATTTTTGTACTTCTGCTTGGTTGTGGTAGCAGTAAAAACATTTTTGGTTGGTGATTCTGCTAATTTACATGAAGGAAGCCTCATTAAAGTACTTGTGGAAGAAATTCCGCCTATGTAGGATGAGACGAAGCAAATTTATAGCCTCCTGAAAGAGAATATTAAAACTTGTTTCGAATAAGAACCTAATACTTCACGGGCTTTAAATATAGAATGTGACTTACATAAATATGAAGGATGAATATAGTCTGAAAGATCAACAAAAAAAGAGAGGGAAAAGCCATCGGGGAGAGCCATCCATCTTTTTTCCATTTCCCCCGATTCAATCTGTTTATTTTATTTTTTCTCTCCTCCTTTTGGTTTCAGGGGGAAAAAAAGAAAAACAATGCCATTCCCAGTGCAGATATGAAAGTGAACGGGATGGGTCAGGAATAGTTTCTCCTTATTTATTCAATGAAACCATTTTTAATTTATTTATTTTTTAAATCCGGGGAGAATTGCAAACAATAACATGTTTTTTTTTTCCCTTTTAGAAGGAGGTATGAAATATTTATTCACGTAGTAAAGTCTTTTTATTTCCTCCAAATGATTTCTAACCTCTTCAGAAGGAAAACCTTTTTTTAAAAAAAACAACAACAACAGGACTATAATAAAAGTTTGTTTGGAGACAGTGAGATCAAATCCAGAAACAAATTAACATCTGTAAAAGAGCGGAGAAGTTTCTATCGAGCTGCGAGATCCCTTCACTTTGTACTTTTTAAAAGTTAACCAAAATAAGGCAGAAACTAATAACAGTGAATATACTCAATAACATATCGTAGTTCATATAATTAGGCAGTGAGACTGATTGGATCAAGTTTTTTTCATGGGACAAAATCATTATTTTTCAACGTGAATATTGAAGGGAAGAAAAGAGCTTACTGCGGAACACAGCCAGCAATAATGAAGATAATCCTCATTTAATAACTACTCATTCAGCAAGTATTTAAAGTTATCGCCTTGCTGAATGGGCAGTACCAGTGGTGGGTTTCAAAATGTTTTAGAACCTCTTCTGTGGGTGTGGCCTGCTTTGTGGGAGTGGCTTCCCAGCCATGTGACTGGGTGGGAGTGGCTTGCCGGCCATGTGACTGGGTGGGCATGGCCAACTTGTAAAATGTGGTGAAACTCACTTAACAACACTCTTGCTTAGCAACCAAAATGTTGGCTCAGAAACCCTGGCATTTGAAGCATGCAAGTCTTAAAGCTGTCAAGTTACAAGATCCTTGCACCCCTAACCCTTTAGAAAAAAACCCCAGGGGGTGTTCACACTTGATAGCTTTGAGACTTGTGGACTTCAACTCCCAGAATTCCTCCTCTCGCTCTTCATCTTGATGATGTGCAGATGGACGGTGGGGGGGGGGGGGAGCTGGAACTGGTTCTAAATTGCACTGTAGATTTGTGGAACCTCTTCTGTAGAAGAGGTTAGAACTGGCAGGAACCCACCCCTGCAGTGGTGGGTTGCTGTCGGTTCGGACTGGTTCAGGTGAACTGCTAGTTCCAACTATCGACTGGCCCTGCCCATCTGCTCCCGCCTTATCCTGTCCTATATTGCCTTCTTTCTGGCTCAGCTGATTTGCGTGGCACAACTGATTTCCATGCCTCTGCTGTTCTATTTACCAGGGCTGCCTTAGAAGGTAAGCAGTTGAGCTTCCAATTGCTGTATTTTGAATGCATAAGCGCATTAGGTGTGTACAAAGCGCACAATCACAGAACCGGTTGTTAAATCGGTTGCAACCCACCACTGGAATATACTGCTTCCTCTGTTGGTAAAATATAAATTTAACACTTAAGAATGGTGCTGATTCTTTGTTGCAGAATCCAATCTGGGTTGGTCCCTGGGACCAGAGGTTTTGTGTTTTGAGCTTCCAGCCACTGCATAAATATCATACCCACAACAGCCCAAAACACACACCTTGCCAGAGGTAAGTTCCCTGAGGATGGGCTCCAGCACAAGTCCAAAACCTCAGAAGACAAAACCTCTGGTCCAGATTCAATCTTGCAACATTATCCTGTGACACAGATGTTCACCTAGAGCCGAGGTGGCGCAGTGGTTAGGGTGCAGTACTGCATGCCACTTCAGCTGACAACATCTGCAGTTCGGCGGTTCAAATCTCACCGGCTCAAGGTTGACTCAGCCTTCCATCCTTCCGAGGTGCGTAAAATGAGGACCCAGACTGTGGGGGCAATATGCTGACTCTGTAAACCGCTTAGAGAGAGCTGAAGGCCCTATGAAGCGGTATATAAGTCTAACTGCTATTGCTATTGATGTAAGCCAGTGCGGGGTGCAGTGGTTAGGGTGCAGTACTGCAGGCCACTTCAGCTGACTGCTATCTGCAGTTCGGCAGTTCAAATCTCACCGGCTCAAGGTTGACTCAGCCTTCCATCCTTCCGAGGTGGGTGAAATGAGGACCCAGACTGTGGGGGCGATATGCTGACTCTGTAAACCGCTTAGAGAGGGCTGAAAGCTCTATGAAGCGGTATATAAGTCTAACTGCTATTGCTACCTTCATTCCTAATTGTTTTTTATTTTTAATTTTTTAAAAAAGTCACTTCCTACCGTCACGACAAAAAGAAATTTCATAAAATGCAACAAACAACAGAGGTGATAAGTAAGAAATCCATCAAACATCACTGATGTGTGCCAGCCGACTGGTTTTAAACACGGCGGTGTAATTCCCAAAAGAAATTAAATAGAACATGTGCGCACACATATGAACACATGCGTGTCTACATTCTTTGACTGGATCATCATCATCATCTTTGGAAACGGCAGCAAAATAATCAAGTCAAGAGAAACAAGTGAGATTGCAGAGCGGTGCCAGTGATTTAGAAGTGACATTGTTTGCTCCGCTTGAAAAGAAAAGGACACCATTTGGCGGTGTGGGGTGCCACTCCAACTGATGATCATTGTGTGAATTGAGCTATAAGGGAAGCTGCCCATTGACCAGCATTGATTGCTTCCACCGACAGGTGCTAATATTCAGAGGGCAGAGACACAGCTGCTGGAACAAGGTCCCCATTATCCTTTTCTGGGTATTCATGTACACTGTGGGATGTTTCCTCTCTGCCGGAGTTAATTTCCAGGCTGTAGATTTGCATCGCTCTCTGCTGAGAGCAACAGAGAGAGGAGCTACAGGATCAGGAGAATGGATCCCTATATTCTTGGCCTCTAGTTTGGGTCTCGGACAGTGCTGGGCTGCAAGCTGAGGCTAATTATATGGCATGTTCCAGGCAGGCTATTGCCATCAAGGCTCCATAATTGCTTTAAGGGGTTGCCAGTAAGAAGACAATTAACACATTTGCTACAATTTTCTTGCTGCCCAAGCCCACCTTCTTCAATATGGTATTTTTTTTAATTAATATTTTTTTTTTATCCCACGCTTTATTACTTTTATAAGAAACACAGGAATAGGAATAGGAATAGGAAAGTTTATTTATAGGCCGCCCTTTTCCCTGGGGGGACTCAGGGTGGCTTACAATCCATAGGGAGGGGAACACAAACAGTGAAACATATAACAATACATAATTAAAAATAAAACACAACATTCATTCATTCGGGTGGGGACGGATTACAATCTAACCCCAGGCCTGACGGGATAGCCAGATCTTAAGGGCTGTGCGGAAGGTCTGGAGGGTGGTGAGGGTACGGATCTCCATGGGGAGATCGTTCCACAGGGTCGGAGCTACTACCGAGAAGGCTCTCCTCCGCGTAGTCGCCAGTCGACACTGGCTGGCAGATGGGATTCGGAGGAGGCCTAATCTGTGTGATCGAATTGGTCGCGAGGAGGTAATTGGAGGAGCTACAGGATCAGTAGAATAGATCCCTATATCCTTGGCCTCTAGTTTGGGTCTCAGACAGTGCTGGGTTGCAAGCTGAGGCTAATTATACGGCATGTTCCAGGCAGGCTATTGCCATCAGGGCGCCGTAATTGCTTTAAGGGGTTGCCAGTAAGAAGACAATTAACACATTTGCTGCCATTTTCTTGCTGTCCAAGCCCAACTTCTTCAATATGGTTTTTTTTTAATTAATAGATTTTTTTTATCCCACACTTTATTACTTTTATAAGAAACACAGGGTGGCAAATACTCCTTCCTCCTGCAATTTCCCCCCAAAACAACAACAACAACAACAACAACAACAACAACAACAACTCTGTGAGGTAAGTTGGGCTGAGACCAGGGGTGGGATTCAGCCGGTTCGGACCAGTTCAGGTAAACCGGTAGTTCCGGTGATCAGTTGGCCCCGCCTACCCACCCTTGCTCTATTCCGCTCTATATTTCCTTTGTTTGTGTTCTGTCCCCCCTTCTCCGCTCGTTAACAGACGACAGGCAGACAGACTTAAAAGGAAATGACTATCAGTCCTCGGCTCAGACTGGCTGAGAGCCCAAACTAAACATAAATAAAGTCTATGGCAAGAAGATAACAGAATGCAGAAACGAAACTCTTACAGCACCAAGTTTTCAAGAAGCAAAATCACTTATCCAACTGTCTCACAAACTCAAACAGGATCGGAACTGAATTCTCCATAAACGAACGAC
Source organism: Thamnophis sirtalis (assembly GCF_051295495.1). Taxonomy (NCBI): domain Eukaryota; kingdom Metazoa; phylum Chordata; class Lepidosauria; order Squamata; family Natricidae; genus Thamnophis; species Thamnophis sirtalis. Next base: position 3,454,120 of record NW_028261396.1, read on the forward strand.
GAACGTTGACTTCTGCAACCAGGGCGTGGCACCATCCGTCCTTTTATCTCCAGAAGACGACATTAATGAGCCCCAGCTTGCATTGTTAATCCTGCATCCCGACTCAACTCACAGCAAACTTCTGCTGAGTCACAACACTTTGAAACCCAGCTGATCAGCTTGGCGGAGTGGATTGCGTGTCTCAGCTGTTTTACTCACTGGGGCTGCAGGAAAAGCTAAGATTTAGGGCTGATTTCAAATGCAATGTGCACAGGTGCAGCGCCTGCTTGTTGCGTGTGAAGTGAGCTGGTTGTTACACCGGTTGAATCCCACCACTGGCTGAGAGAGATGCTTAACATCACTGCAATTATCACGGCTCTAGGCGAACCAAATTGAAAGCATTGGGCATATCTTGGCTGAAGGGGAAAACCCCCATCCTTTCTAAAAGAAGCGGAGTTGTAACTATTTAGATCGTTTAGTGGTGAAATCGTATTTTAGTTGCAAAATACCGGTCTGTCTCAAACACAAGGGCTTTTGTATCTGCAACATTTAAAATTGCGATATAAAATCATTCAGAAAAAAAAAATCCCAAAGTTTGCTATTGGTTATTATTATTATTATGTCCTTTATTTGCAACCCACTTAAATGCAAGAAAGTATGGGCAGCTTTTGAGTTCCTAGAATTCTTAATTGGGCATGATGTTGCAGTAATTAGCAGATGGAAATGAAGGAAAAAAGAAAAAAAGAAAGAAATCAACAATTAGGCTTAGCTCCGAAGACTTGGATTCAGCCTGAAAATGGTATTCGCTCTCTGAATGCATTAAATGCAATTAGTGCTGGGTTTTACTTAGTACGGGACAAGGTTGTTCCCGCATTATTTTAAAACACGTGCAAGGCTTCAAGCTCCTTCTAATAATTAATATTTGTTTTCGTAAATAAAATTACTTGTCCTTTGCATATCCAGATGTTCATGGGCAGGCAGATCAGTAGAGAAAGGCTATATTTAGGCATCTTAGAAAATGCTGCAGTAGTTTGAAAGTTCTTAAAATGTAAATTGCATCTGTCAATATATAATAATAATAATAATAATAATAATAATAATAATAATAATAATAATAATATGCCATTAAGGCCAAAATCGAAAAATCCTCTGATGATGCCAAATGCAGACTTTGCAAAGAAGCTGACGAAACTGTTGATCACATACTCAGCTGCTGTAAAAAAATCGCGCAGACTGATTATAAATTGCGGCACAATTCAGTAGCACAAATGATCCATTGGAATTTGTGCAAAAATTATAATATTAAAACAGCAACAAACTGGTGGGAACATCAGCCTGAAAGAGTCACAGAAAATCAGATGGTCAAGATCTTGTGGGATTTCCGTATACAAACCGACAAAATACTGGCGCATAATACACCAGACATCACACTGGTTGAGAAAAATAAGGTCACAATCATAGACATCGCAATACCAGGTGATAGCAGGGTCGCCGAGAAGGAACATGAAAAAATCGCAAGATACCAGGACTTAAAAATCGAAATTCAACGACTATGGCACAAACCAGCAGTGGTAATTCCAGTGGTAATTGGCACACTGGGTGCTATTCCAAAAGCACTGGAATTACATTTAAAACAGTTAAAAATTGACAAAATCACCATCAGTCAAATGCAAAAAGCTGCACTGCTTTGATCTGCACGTATATTACGAAAATACGTTACGACGTCCTAGGCCCCTGGGTGGGGCCCGACTAGTAACCAATGCCAAATCCAGCGAAACAACTGGCCGCTGTGATACAATTGTATAATAATAATAATAATGGAGTTATGGATTAGCTCCTGTTACGGATATATTTTCCCTTCATTTTTTGATTGGGCTTGGAGCCCAATCTATGCTCTCAACTTTACTGGGCCTTCTTTTTCTTGTTAGGATGAGCTTGTCGATCAGAAGGTTGACAGTTCAGCGGTTCAAATCCCTACTGCCATGTAACGGAGTGAGCTCCCGTTACTTGTCCCACCTTCTGCCAACTTAGCAGTTCGAAAGCATGTAAAAATGCAACTAGAAAAATAGGGACTATTTGGTGGGAAGGTAACAGCGTTCCGTGCGCCTTCGGCTTTTAGTCATGCCAGTCACATAACCACGGAAATGTCTTCAAACAACGCTGGCTCTTTCAGCTTTGAAACGGAGATGAGCACCATCCCCTAGAGTCGGGAATGACTAGCACATATACCTACCTTTTTCTACACTAAAGATGAAACTAATCAAATCCTCTTTGGGTCTCTTGGCAAAGCTTAGAGAAATTCATTCTAGCAGCATTTGAGGCTCGCAAACATTTCAGCTGGCAAAGGAAAACATTAGTGAAGTGTGAGTCCTTCAGGCTTCCTTTTACGTGTGCCGAACAACAGTTTTTCCCATGTTGACTCAGTAAAGAATATATATATATACATAAAGGATATATATATATATATATATATATATATATATATATATATATATATATATATATATATATATATATATATATATATATATATATATATATATATATATATATATATATATATATATATATATATATATATATATATATATATATATATATATATATATATATATAAGATGATAGGACAGCTGTGCAAATGGAACAAAACTAAAAATGGGTAACTCCTATGGAATATGTGGAGCTAAATCCAGGAAAGATATCAGTGGGATTGGAGGGAACTTAGTTAGATAAACAATTAATTGGTTGCATTAAATCAAGATGGGAAAATGTCTTGGAAATTCATTTTTTTTTTAGAAACACTGGCTTTGCTTGTCTACTATTTTGAACGTCAAATGAACCAGATTGTGTTAGTTTGTAGTTTGTTTAATGTATAGACAGAAAGAGAAGATTATGTGTGATTCCGTGGCTGCAGAATTTAAACAGAAGGATTTATATGGAACAATGATTATTTTGTTTGTTTGTTTATTTTCCCCACAACAACAATCCTGTGAGGTGAATTGGGATGAGGGAGAGTGATTGGCGTAAAGTCTCGTACCACTGGTAAAAAAAGGAACACTGAAAACTGTACAAGATGGGTTAATGATAATATTTTTTTCCAGTATTGACTATTAAAATATATAATTCCTTTTCAAAGTAATTCTAATAGAAACTTTAATGTTCTATTAAACATTACTAAACTTCACATTCCCAAAAGGTACAGAAAACTGGATTTATACACGGTAATAACTGTTTCTCACGGAATCATTTGTAATTCCTCTGTAGAACAGGGGCAAATTAAGTTATGGGAATGTATTAAAAAAAACACCTTGTATTTGAAAATCAACTCTTACCGAATTCAATACAATATGAAAACCAAGTCTGGATTAAAATTCCACACATGGGTCTTACCCTATTCAAAGTCTAGTTTCTGCTAACACAAGATTTAAATATTTAAGTTTCTTTATCGTTATTCGTTAAATAGAGAATTTTTTTGACTGGGAAGAAACAGTTTTAATTTTTCATCTTGATTTATAATTTATACTGGTTGTTGAAGTTAATTGCCACATGTTATTTCGATTTTCAGAGTGATGTTTTAGGTTTAAATAGATGCATAATATATTTTAATTTGTAGAACCAAGCTAATGTTACTTTAAAATACTTTTTAATATTGTAATACTTCTTTCCTATTTATCTTTTTTTCTTTCTTTCTGTTCTTTTTAAGTTTTTAAATACCTAATACAATGTTAACAGTGGAATAGATTTTACACATTAACAGTAGGTCAGGTCATGATGAAACCGAACCCATATTACCCTCCAAACTTTTAAATGAGAGACCCATCTACTAGAGCAAGTCTATTAGTTTTAACTGTGGCTCATGCCCAGTAAATCCACAGTTCTTGACAATGGGATGGGTTCTCATAATGTAATTTAACATCCCATTCACCCCAATACCTATTAAGAACTTTGATGCATATTAAACAAAAACAATTAGTTTAATTTTATAATTACATAATTGTTTATATTCATATGTGTGTGTGTGTGTGTGTGTGTGTGTGTGTGTGTGTGTGTGTATGTTTTTTTTTATTTGTGCTGATAAATAAATAAAGGGAGACTAGTATAGATCTATTTCAAGCTATTTAGCTCTCATCAGCTAGCCATACCCATACTCTGCCTGGTGTGCCTAGTATGCCATATAGCCCAGGTTCAAATCCCAGTAAGGGTATGGCTAGCTGATGAGAGCTAAATAGCTTGAAATAGATCTATACTAGTCTCCCTTTATTTATTTATCAGCACAAATAAAAAAAACACAAATATAACAAAGGCAACAGTAAAAATATTGGGTTTCTGTCGTGATGGACTCTTGTGACGAGCCGATTGACAGATGATGGAAGCAGTTAGCTTCCTCCCATAATTGGGGCTTACCAGGGGTATGTATGTGTGTGTGTGTGTGTGTGTGTGTGTGTGTGTGTGTGTGTGTGTGTATGTATGTATGTATGTATGTATGTATGTATGTATGTATATATATATATATATATATATATATACACACACACACACACACACATACATACATACATGCATATACATACACACAGAATATGTTTGTGTGTATGTATGTGTGTCTCTGTATATATATATTTATATGTATTGTATTTGTGCTGATAAATAAATAAAGGGAGACTTTATATGTATATGTATATGTATATGTATATGTATATGTATATGTATATGTATATGTATATGTATATGTATATGTATATGTATATGTATATGTATATGTATATGTATATGTATATGTATATGTATATGTATATGTATATGTATATGTATATATGTTTTTGTGTCTGTACAAAATTAAGATACAACCTGTTGTGCTTTAAAATGGCTTCTACTGTGTTGCTGTAAAATGGCTTCTACTGTACAGCACAGTGGAGTTGCCAGGGTAACAGCTTCACAGTGCTCCACAAGGGGGCTCCCTCTGGTAAGGGAAAAAAACCAACATTAGAAATTAAGTTTGGTTTGGACATTTCCCCCTATAAATAAATACCCGGGCAATGGCGGATTATCAGCTAGTACAAGATAATTGAGGCCAAACTCATAAACACATTCAAATTCAAAATCATTTCAGGATGGTGGTGAGGTGGCGCAGTGGTTAGGGTGCAGTACTGCAGGGCACTTCAGCTGACTGTTATCTGCAGTTCAGCGGTTCTAATCTCACCGGCTCAAGGTTGACTCAGCCTTCCATCCTTCCAAGGTGGGTGAAATGAGGACCCAGACTGTGGGGGGCGATACGCTGACTCTGTAAACCGCTTAGAGGGGGCTGAAAGCCCTATAAAGCGGTATATAAGTCTAACTGCTATTGTTATTGCTATGGTCTCAGCCATCCCTCTGGCTTCCTGTCCAGGGCAAAAGATAAATTTTTCCAAGCAGGTGCTATGGCGGAGAAGACATGCTTTCTATGTGTCCCTTGATCAGCCACCACTTCCTTTGGGGCACCAGGAACTGGTTCCATGGAGAGAGGTTTTTTATATGGACAAGCCCAAAAACTATGGAGCAGCATCCCCTGCAAATTACCATATTTCCAGAATATAAAGCCAACTTCCAAAGGACCCTACTTCCAACTTACATATCCAATGCTTGCTACATATTCTTTGAGTGTTCAAGAAATACATGTAAAAACAGTAATAATTACATGTTGAGCTTATAGAACATCTGCAGGTGGTCCTTCTCTATAACTGTTCATTTAACGGCCATTCAAACTTACAACTGTACGGGAAAAAGTCACTTATGACCGTTTTTCACACTTATGACAATAACAGCACACCCATGGTCACATGATCAAAATTCGGTGGCAGCTGACTCATATTTATGACAGTTGCAGTGTTCTGGGGTCACGTGACCCTCCTTTTGTGATGTTCTGACAAGCAAAGTCAATAGGGAAGCCAGATTCACTTAACAACCAGGGTATTAACTAAATAACCGCAGTGATTTACTTAACAACTGTGTCAAGAAAGGTCATAAAATGAGGCAAAACTCACTTAACAAATGCATCACTTAACAACAGAAATTCTGGGCTCAATTGTGGTTATAAGTCAAGGACCACCTATATTTAATTAAGGTTCTTTGAAACTCTAGCCCATTTAACAAAGTCTAGTTTGGTTTTTAAAAAAAGTATTCTATTTTTTCAGCTCATAAAGACTAGGTGTAGATTTGGGAATCTCCAAAACTGTTTCCAAAAATGCTGATAGCTCAGGAATTTCAGAGGCTGCATTGGATCAACATAAACGTGTAGGAGGTTTTTAACTGAATATTTTGCCATTCAAGGACTTTTGGCAATCCAAATACTCTTGGCAGAGGAAGAACAGCATCTAAACTTATTTCTTGGTAGTAAGTCGATTGAAAATTGTTAATTTTACTTCTGAACAAGCATGTAGTTTTGGCTGTAAATGTGAAAAAATTTGAATGCATTCGGAGATGGTACGCTGCAGTTCACATTTATGGAAACCTGAAAAACTCATGAATTATTTACCTAGAAAAAAAATGAATTAAAAACAATACCTACTTTAATTCTGTGTCACTTTGACTGTGAGAATGCATCTGGCTTTAGGGCTGATGGGCCCTGAGAATATTTTGCAGTGGAGGTGTTTATGCCAAACAGAAGAAGAGAATTTTGTTCTGTCCTTAACCATGGTTATTTATGTAGCAACCTGGCCAATGGAAAAAGGGAAAAGCCTATTTCTGTTTGAATTCTGCTTGCAGAGAATCTCAACAGGGTACTGCAAAGGCATGTGTAAACTGTGAAATAACCAATATAGTTAGTACATTCCAGAAAAGAATACCTAGAGAACGGTGCCCATGTGTTTTTCTCAGAAATAAGTCCCATTCTACTCAGTGGAGCTTCTCAGAAATAAGACGCAAGACTACAAGATTCATGCATGTTCCTGAAATTGGGAAATGATTATGTTGTGATGCTTAAATGTAAGAAGATGTTATATCATCCTAGGTGCAAGAGACTTTTAAGGACTGGGTCTTTTTAAAGAGAGATTATGTCACATACATTCATGATTTCTGCCCAGCAAGGAGTTAATAATGCATTTGCTGAGGAGGAGTAGGAGAAGGAGGAGGAGGAGGAGGAGGAGGAGGAGGAGGAGGAGGAGGAGGAAGAGAGGAGGAGGAGGAGGAGAAGGAGGAGGAGGAAGAGGAGGAGGAGGAGAAGGAAGAGAGGAGGAGGAGAAGGAGGAGGAGAAGGAGGAGGAGGAGGAGGAGAAGAGAGGAGGAGGAGGGAGGAAGAAGGAAGGAAGGAAGGGAGGGAGGAAGGAAGGAAGAAAAGAAAGAAAGAAAGAAAAAAGAAAGAAAGAAAGAAAGAAAGAAAGAAAGAAAGAAAGAAAGAAGATCCAAATAGGAAACTACCCTTATCAAGTCCTTCTGGTTTTAAAGGACATATAGTTTTTGATTTATGAGTGTGATGGAGCCAGGAATTTCTGTCAAATTGCCTGGCAGTTGTAAGTCAAGGCACTCATGTCATCAATCCAAATTCCAACATTTTTGCAGTAGTCATTGAGCAGTCATTAAGTGAATGTGATGGCCATAAAAAGAACACAGCAGTTGTTAAGCAAACCCATTGTCTGCAAACGATCTGTGGCTGTGTGTGCGCGCTTGTGTGTGTGTGTGTGTGTGTGTGTGTGTGATTGCAAACATCCTTTATGTAAATGTCACCCATTTTTATGGCCAATTGCAGTGCCCTATGGTCATGTGAAGTAAATGGCAGTTTCTGGCTAATAAATAGATGTCACATGACCCCAGGACACTGCAAGCCGCCATAAGAGTGGGTGGTGGCCAAGTGCCGAAAATGCGTTCACATGATGAAGATGGAACAGCCACAACAGAACTTTGAATCCAGGTTGTAAGTACCATTTTGGAGGTTGTAAGTTAAGGATGATCTATCTGTATCCTTTGCCTCATTCCCTTCCTCCTTGCCTCAGTCACTCATTTCTCAGGTGCTACCTCCCAGTGGTTGGAATGCAGTATTGCAGGCTGACTCTGTCCACTGCTAGGCGTTCGATCCTGACCGCCTCAAGGTTGACTCAACTTCCGTCCTTCTGAGGCCAATAAAATGAGGACCCAGATTGTTGGGGGCAATAGGCAGACTCTGGAAACTGCTTAGCAATAGCAATAGCAGTTAGACTTATATACCGCTTCAGAGGGCTTTCAGCCCTCTCTAAGTGATTTACAGAGTCAGCATATCGCCCCCACAATCTGGGTCCTCATTTTACCCACCTCGGAAGGATGGAAGGCTGAGTCAACCTTGAGCCGGTGAGATTTGAACTGCCGAACTTCAGCTAGCAGTCATCTGAAGTGGCCTGCAGTACTGCACTCTAACCACTGCGCCACCTCGGCTCTCTTTACCCTCTTAGAGAGGGTAAAGTGCTGTGAAGCGGTATATAAGTCTAAGTGCTATTGCTATATGAAAAAGAGCTTTCCAGAGCCCCAGCATTAAATGGGAGATAAATTGGGGAAAAGAGACTTTTTGAAAGGCTGCCCAGAACTCATATCATGTCTCAAATTTTCAATCTATTAAGTGTGTCTCTTCTTCAGTGGCCATCAGTGAAGGAATCAGACGTCAGGAGGATGATTTATAGTGTGGATTAAGGCAGATCATATAGGTGGCGGCTGTCTCCTGACCAGAGATTTATAGCGTTTTACAAAGTCATCAGCAATCCACATGTCAATAGAACAATAATGAACGGGCTCCCACCACTTTAGACACAGGTTAATGTTTAATCAAGATTATTGACAAGAAGACTGATATTTTGGATTCTTCCGAGGAACACCTGACTTTTAGAGAAATTGAAGTCCAGAAGGATTCAGAGGGAGGGACGTGGAGGTACAGCTGTGAATGTTTGTGATAGGGATCTGCTGAGTTACATAATAAAGGAAAAAGAATGACTACACCTTTCTCCGAAAAAATGTTACTCCCTGCTATTCTGGAGAGGTGCATAAGTTTCCCATCCAAAGAACAACCTTTCATGAATCTTTTGGCATCCTTAAGATTAAAAAAATGTTCTTTTTTATTGAATAATATTCTAGAACAGGAGCAACAGTTTAGCTCAGAGGTCTTCAAAGTTGGTAACTTTGAGACTTGTGGACTTCAACTCCCAGAATTCCTGGCTGAGGAATTCTGGGAGTTGAACTGCACAAATCTTAAAGTTGCCAACTTTGGCGACCCCCTGATTTAGTTAAACGCTGCCCAATGATTCTTAATCTTTACAATTTGCGACGGGTCTTAAACATACCATTTTGGATTCTGCCATTTCTTCTAGAGCCGAGGTGGCGCAGTGGTTAGGGTGCAGTACTGCAGGCCACTTCAGCTGACTGTTAGCTGCAGTTCAGCGGTTCTAATCTCACCGGCTCAAGGTTGACTCAGCCTTCCATCCTTCTGAGGTGGGTGAAATGAGGACCCAGACTGTGGGGGCGATATGCTGACTCTGTAAGCCTCTTAGAGAGGGCTGAAAGCCCTATGAAGCGGGATATAAGTCTAACTGCTATTGCTATGCTATTCTACAAATGGAAGTCAATTGATAACATGGAGAAGCAGGCATCGGCCTTGGTGTCTTCTTCAACCTCCATTCTTTCTTTTTTTGCAGGAAAGAAGAATGTGTTATGGATTTGGTATCTAGTTTGAGAACGATGTAATTTTTATTACACCCAAATAAGGAAAACCGTGTTGCTTAGTGACAATTCAATAAACCAGGTTGAAAACGTCCATTTGGATTCTGGTTTATCATCTCTGATTCAAAAAACCCAGTTCCGGTATTTGAACAAAACAATCAATTTCAGGTTATTCAAAATAAAGACTATTTTTTCAAAACTTCTTGGACCCTCTTCTGTAGGTGTGGCCTGCTTTCTGGGTCCACTGGTGGAACCTCTTCTAACCGGTTCGGTAGATTTGACAAACCGGTTCTACCGAATAGGTGCGAACCGGTAGTAACCCACCTCTGGCCTGGAGTGCACAGTTCAATGTAAATTGTTCTTCGCTCATGCGCAGAACAATTTACAGTGAACTGCGTATGGGTGTGCACTATTAAACAACATGCTGGCAGCAGCAACTGGGGAACCCGTTTGGGGGCATGGCCAGCCTTGGTCGCTGCTGGTTCTGTGACCCAGGTCAAAACACCACTACTGGTTTGGCCAGACTGGGCCGAACCAGTAGCAACCCACCTCTGATGTTACCTAGTTTGGGTAATGACACGTCTGCAAGAAAACAACCAAACTCAGAGAACATTCTAGATCTTGGTTTGCTCTTGGGCCCTAAAGTAATAAATAACAATAATTTTCTTCATCTCTGAGATGCAGGGATAGAGAAAATCCTAAGTATGATTTTAGATAGGAATTATATGTCTACGATTTGAGAAGGGTTCATGCACAGAGCAAATGAAAAAAAAAAATATTACCCTGATTTGGTTAATCCCTGGTGAAATAGTCATGTAAATACTACGGAACAACTGTTGCTGAAGTTTTAATATGGGAATAAGCTGTTTGAAAAAGTGAGGAGCGGAGGAGAAGAAGGAGTGCCAAGCATATTATTTTAGTTTAGCTGGAACAAAGGGAGAAATGTTCCCTATCTCTATATCATAATATTTTAGTAATTGAAGTGGAGACAATACCCTTAGAAGCGAGCATTATTTGATTAAGCAACACTTGTACTCTACAGCTTGCAAGGGGCTTTAAATGCAATAAATAAAAGTAAGATCTTACACAAGGCAGCTCCGCTTTAGTAATTGCTGTTTTGGAGCTCACATCACTGCAGTTATTTAGTTCAGCATTTCGTCTCCAGCTGCAGCACAATTTTTGCCAAATATAGATAAATGAAGTTAAACTTATTGGCACCCATTCGTTCTGTCTCCCTGTTTTGAGTTTATAGACTCCGTAGAAATCCTGGAGCCTGCGAGTTTGCTCAGAGCATCTCGGTTTTCTGTTCTGCATTAAAGTGCAGACGGCATTTCTCAGAAATTGTAGACCCTCACACAGAACTGAGATTTGAATAACGGAGAAGATATTTAGGGGAGAAACACAAGACGGAGCCTGAAAGGCCTGGAATATTTCTGAAAATGAATGATGCATGTAGGCAGTGGTTGGCAGCTGCCCAGTGGTGGGTTCTGGATCCCATTGCGACTGGTACGGTGTAACGGTGACGGGCATCCACCACATGCACTCATGCAGCACCAGCATGCGTACTTACCACCCGTGATGCTCCAACTGCTTGGCAGGACATCGTGCAGCCACCGTACACTCCAGGGGTGGGTTTCAACCGGTTCGCGGTGGTCCCCGTGAACCGGTTGGTCGGCGAACCCAGAAGTAAGTAACTTCCAGGAACGGCGAAGGGTCCACCCGCCCGCCTGCGCTCCTTACCTGTCTTTGAAGGCTTCTGTGCTTCCACGCAGGCGCATGGCACATACAGCGCCTGCGCGATTCTCCGCGAGCAGCTGGAGCATCACGCAGGTGCTACGACGCATGCGTGAACTGCGCGTGTGCACGCCGCCGCCACTGGCCCCATTCCAACTGAACCGGTTGGAACGGGATAAGCAACCCACCACTGGTACACTCCGTGCGCATGTGTGAAAGCCCCGATCGGCTGAAATACAGGTAAGGAGGACGGTCGGGTGGGCCCTCCAGAGCACTATACCACAACTGTACCTGGTGCTCTCAGCAGGTACCGGTATGCCCGTACTGAGGCATACCGGTTGTATCCAACCACTGCAGCTGCTGGTTTGGACTGGTTCGAGCCAACCAGTACTTCCAGTGAGCAGTTGGCCCTGTCCATCTGCCCCTGCTCTATCCTATCCTATAAAGGTAAAGGTTCCCCTTGCACATATGTGCTAGTCATTCCCGACTCTAGGGGGCAGTGCTCATCTCTGTTTCAAAGCCGAAGATCCAGCGCTGTTCAAAGACGTCTCCATGGTCATGCGGCTGGCATGACTAGATGCCAAAGGCGTACGGAACGCTGTTACCTTCCCACCAAAGGTGGTTCCTAGTTTCCTACTTGCATTTTTACATGCTTTCGAACTGCTAGGTTGGCAGGAGCTGGGACAAGTAACAGGAGCTCACTCCATTACGTGGCACTAGGGATTCGAACCGCCGAACTGCCGACCTTTCTGATCGACAAGCTGAGTGTCTTCG